>NC_090281.1:68985632-69290156 GCF_037392515.1 Haliotis asinina | reverse complement strand
GCACCGTGATTCTATTGTGTGATCACTGATTGGATGGCGTGAGTAAAGCATGAGGCTCCGTCTGATTGCTCTTGATTGGTAGAGGCGTGACAGGTTGATTTGGCAAGTCATGAGTTTGTTTCTTCTAACAAAGGTTCACTCATCTTGACATTGTCCGTATGTGTCTGATGTGATTGAGCAACACTAGTGTCACCGTGGCTTGCCATGAGTGACAAGCAGCAGGGAGTCGGTGGTGTCAAAGTAGGTCTCAGATATAACACCATCCTCGTCGATAATTACCCATCATTTCCTACTCACTGCCTAAAGTATCAGCCTTTATACTTTCAAAAACCGCCTTGCTTCTGAATTCCAACAGTCGCTGCTTCAACCACGTTTAAGTCCAATTGGTATGTTGCGTCAAGTTTACCTTTTTCAGCTGTTAAAGTAATCCCTTCTCTACAATGGATCGATCAGCCAGTATAATCAATTCTTTGTTGGATTCCTCCTTTGATATGAGTTACCAGCCCTTGGTTGACTACACACTTACTGACTCTGAGGACGAGGATTACTCATTGGACCAGACAATAAACAGTCTCAAATCTCATCTGGCAACCATGAAGACAACGGTGACGGATGATGTGTGTTGTCGCCTACGTCGTCGGGTCCAGATGAACGAAGAAAGGAAGATCCAGGAGAAGAGAGTGTCCTTGGTCCTAGAGACAGAAAAGAGGGAGGAGGAGAAGAGAAAGAACCAGGTACTCAAAGAGGTCCTCACGTTCAGAAAGACGTGTTCCAGTCCATTGGATACTGAAACCTTCCGACGATTCAGCCCACGACGTGTTACCATGAAAGGAGCAGCCAAGACCCGCCCCTTCAAGAGACATGCCGTGTCCTTGAAGAAAGTCAAGATGACACCTAAACGCCAGAGCGCCTTTCACTACATTCTGCTGAGTGAGAGACTGTGCTTCAGGTCCATGGACTAAAGTAGTGACGAAACATTGTGTTGAACGAGTCCTTACATGTGACATAGACCAGTGTCACTGTTCTGTTTTCCCAGGAGGATTCTACTATATAAGAGGACAGTTGATGCCGATGTATGAATACGCCTGTTAAACACCTATGTTAAGACTTTGCAAATGTGTCCATGTGAAAGCTAATGTTCAATGTTGATTGTTATATTTTCCGTCTGTTGTTATCTACCAGAGTCAAGTGCTGATGTGGAGGTAGAATCACGTGTTATTCAAAACAATAAATGTTGTTTCAAATAGAGTTGATGTTTCGATTTTGTTGATGCAAGACGTGACTATTAAGAAAGTTTGGGTGCCTACAACGGTTGCATGGCATTTGTTGAGCATCTTTGCCATGTAGCTGGGATATTGTTGTGCGGCATAAAACTAAACTCACTCACTGTTGACCATCTGGGTCCACATAAGGTTAACTTAACCGTGATAATAATCGATGCTCTTACCGTTGTGTCTGCTAAGATATTACCGCTTATATGTAGACCATGGTCCATCTTCATACAGATGCACCTGCTCTATTGTAGTAAGAAATGGCAGATTCTGTTTAAAACCCGAGAATGCGTTGAATAAAATCCCAGTTGTCTTCAATTCCCAACTCCCTTATGTGCATACCATTAGTTTAGGTATAGTATGTTAGTTGTTAAAGCATATGTGGTTAAGTTAAGGTTCCAAATGAGATTTGTAAGAGTATTTGTTTTGATTCCAGTTCCGTTTGATATGCAAAACAGGTGGCAAAGCGACACATATTCTATTGCACATTGCTTCACCGATGGCATCCAACACAAGTGCATTGAAAGACAAGGTCAACTATGCACCTGAGCAAAGACAAAAGCATGTTATACAAGTCCAAATGGGGAATAGTATCGGAAACCACATTGGTCAGTGATACGCCAACTTGGACTTTCCAGCCTTTTCCACAAACGGTTGGTTTCATCACTGATCTTTCAGTTCTCCATATCCATCAGTTTTTATATGTCTGTTTCGCCTTTTACACCCATGGGTATGTAATGAAATAAGGAAATGGGAGAGGGCCGCGGTTTCATCTCCATAGAAATATGCACTTTCCAGGTTGTGGAAATCTGAGAAATATTGGTATTATAAATATGACTCATGCTGAAATTATTAAGAACAGTTCTTTGCAGACACAGAGTTGTAAGACGTCAAATGAAAGGCCAAGTGTCATCAAATGGAAGATTAAAAGTTACATTTACACCATTCATAATTTTGTTTCCCTTTACCTGTTCTATGGATACTAGCTTGGTTCAAAGACTTGTTCATACTGATAAATTACGAGTGTATTTCCTGAAAGTGCCACATTAAATACTTACCCGCGCCTGCAGTGTTGTCATAAGTTGCAAACACCCAGTAGTTGCTATGAACAAAGTTGTGTGTTTTTGCTGTAAACTTATCTATGAACTTCCTTAATATTTCTGAAAGTTTGGCTCAATTCCTTAACAATGCAAATGCCCTTGACCAGATGGTCTCAATTCCCTACTTTATGGATATCAGCTTTCACCATTCTTTCTAATGACGTCTGAGCTAAATTTTGTCCCGTCATCAGCCGAACGCTGACTAGGTAGAGACAGTTTATGATATTTTTAAACAAGGTAGCACTATTACTCAACTGGGAAAAAACGTCCCCAAGATGTTCTTATCCATCAAAAATATAATATATTCTTGATCTTGTATCTCTAAAAGGCCTTTGAAAAGTTTTGAAATCGTGTTGATGTGTATGAAGACTTATATCAACACATCCAGAAATATCCCCATTGTCAATCAGAGTGGCTGCATTCATTCATCAGAGTGAGATGAGAAAGATATCAGCCCCGAGCAGCACCGTGATTCTATTGTGTGATCACTGATTGGATGGCGTGAGTAAAGCATGAGGCTCCGTCTGATTGCTCTTGATTGGTAGAGGCGTGACAGGTTGATTTGGCAAGTCATGAGTTTGTTTCTTCTAACAAAGGTTCACTCATCTTGACATTGTCCGTATGTGTCTGATGTGATTGAGCAACACTAGTGTCACCGTGGCTTGCCATGAGTGACAAGCAGCAGGGAGTCGGTGGTGTCAAAGTAGGTCTCAGATATAACACCATCCTCGTCGATAATTACCCATCATTTCCTACTCACTGCCTAAAGTATCAGCCTTTATACTTTCAAAAACCGCCTTGCTTCTGAATTCCAACAGTCGCTGCTTCAACCACGTTTAAGTCCAATTGGTATGTTGCGTCAAGTTTACCTTTTTCAGCTGTTAAAGTAATCCCTTCTCTACAATGGATCGATCAGCCAGTATAATCAATTCTTTGTTGGATTCCTCCTTTGATATGAGTTACCAGCCCTTGGTTGACTACACACTTACTGACTCTGAGGACGAGGATTACTCATTGGACCAGACAATAAACAGTCTCAAATCTCATCTGGCAACCATGAAGACAACGGTGACGGATGATGTGTGTTGTCGCCTACGTCGTCGGGTCCAGATGAACGAAGAAAGGAAGATCCAGGAGAAGAGAGTGTCCTTGGTCCTGGAGACAGAAAAGAGGGAGGAGGAGAAGAGAAAGAACCAGGTACTCAAAGAGGTCCTCACGTTCAGAAAGACGTGTTCCAGTCCATTGGATACTGAAACCTTCCGACGATTCAGCCCACGACGTGTTACCATGAAAGGAGCAGCCAAGACCCGCCCCTTCAAGAGACATGCCGTGTCCTTGAAGAAAGTCAAGACGACACCTAAACGCCAGAGCGCCTTTCACTACATTCTGCTGAGTGAGAGACTGTGCTTCAGGTCCATGGACTAAAGTAGTGACGAAACATTGTGTTGAACGAGTCCTTACATGTGACATAGACCAGTGTCACTGTTCTGTTTTCCCAGGAGGATTCTACTATATAAGAGGACAGTTGATGCCGATGTATGAATACGCCTGTTAAACACCTATGTTAAGACTTTGCAAATGTGTCCATGTGAAAGCTAATGTTCAATGTTGATTGTTATATTTTCCGTCTGTTGTTATCTACCAGAGTCAAGTGCTGATGTGGAGGTAGAATCACGTGTTATTCAAAACAATAAATGTTGTTTCAAATAGAGTTGATGTTGCGATTTTGTTGATGCAAGACGTGACTATTAAGAAAGTTTGGGTGCCTACAACGGTTGCATGGCATTTGTCGAGCATCTTTGCCATGTAGCTGGGATATTGTTGTGCGGCATAAAACTAAACTCACTCACTGTTGACCATCTGGGTCCACATAAGGTTAACTTAACCGTGATAATAATCGATGCTCTTACCGTTGTGTCTGCTAAGATATTACCGCTTATATGTAGACCATGGTCCATCTTCATACAGATGCACCTGCTCTATTGTAGTAAGAAATGGCAGATTCTGTTTAAAACCCGAGAATGCGTTGAATAAAATTCCAGTTGTCTTCAATTCCCAACTCCCTTATGTGCATACCATTAGTTTAGGTATAGTATGTTAGTTGTTAAAGCATATGTGGTTAAGTTAAGGTTCCAAATGAGATTTGTAAGAGTATTTGTTTTGATTCCGGTTCCGATATGCAAAACAGGTGGCAAAGCGACACATATTCTATTGCACATTGCCAACAGATGTACATATTTACTGAACTGATATATCTTTAGCTACCAGTGCTTGGAATACTTATTGAAAGCATGCTCTATTGTGCATTGTTGGCTGTCTCACATGTATGCATTTATGAATCACAACCAACTAGTCACACTGCCATTACAAAAAGACGAGCGCACCTGCTTCACCGATGGCATCCAACACAAGTGCATTGAAAGACAAGGTCAACTATGCACCTGAGCAAAGACAAAAGCATGTTATACAAGTCCAAATGGGGAATAGTATCGGAAACCACACTGGTCAGTGATACGCCAACTTGGACTTTCCAGCCTTTTTCACAAACGGTTGGTTTCATCACTGATCTTTCAGTTCTCCATATCCATCAGTTTTTATATGTCTGTTTCGCCTTTTACACCCATGGGTATGTAATGAAATAAGGAAATGGGAGAGGGCCGCGGTTTCATCTCCATAGAAATATGCACTTTCCAGGTTGTGGAAATCTGAGAAATATTGGTATTATAAATATGACTCATGCTGAAATTATTAAGAACAGTTCTTTGCAGACACAGAGTTGTAAGACGTCAAATGAAAGGCCAAGTGTCATCAAATGGAAGATTAAAAGTTACATTTACACCATTCATAATTTTGTTTCCCTTTACCTGTTCTATGGATACTAGCTTGGTTCAAAGACTTGTTCATACTGATAAATTACGAGTGTATTTCCTGAAAGTGCCACATTAAATACTTACCCGCGCCTGCAGTGTTGTCATAAGTTGCAAACACCCAGTAGTTGCTATGAACAAAGTTGTGTGTTTTTGCTGTAAACTTATCTATGAACTTCCTTAATATTTCTGAAAGTTTGGCTCAATTCCTTAACAATGCAAATTCCCTTGACCAGATGGTCTCAATTCCCTACTTTATGGATATCAGCTTTCACCATTCTTTCTAATGACGTCTGAGCTAAATTTTGTCCCGTCATCAGCCGAACGCTGACTAGGTAGAGACAGTTTATGATATTTTTAAACAAGGTAGCACTATTACTCAACTGGGAAAAAACGTCCCCAAGATGTTCTTATCCATCAAAAATATAATATATTCTTGATCTTGTATCTCTAAAAGGCCTTTGAAAAGTTTTGAAATCGTGTTGATGTGTATGAAGACTTATATCAACACATCCAGAAATATCCCCATTGTCAATCAGAGTGGCTGCATTCATTCATCAGAGTGAGATGAGAAAGATATCAGCCCCGAGCAGCACCGTGATTCTATTGTGTGATCACTGATTGGATGGCGTGAGTAAAGCATGAGGCTCCGTCTGATTGCTCTTGATTGGTAGAGGCGTGACAGGTTGATTTGGCAAGTCATGAGTTTGTTTCTTCTAACAAAGGTTCACTCATCTTGACATTGTCCGTATGTGTCTGATGTGATTGAGCAACACTAGTGTCACCGTGGCTTGCCATGAGTGACAAGCAGCAGGGAGTCGGTGGTGTCAAAGTAGGTCTCAGATATAACACCATCCTCGTCGATAATTACCCATCATTTCCTACTCACTGCCTAAAGTATCAGCCTTTATACTTTCAAAAACCGCCTTGCTTCTGAATTCCAACAGTCGCTGCTTCAACCACGTTTAAGTCCAATTGGTATATTGCGTCAAGTTTACCTTTTTCAGCTGTTAAAGTAATCCCTTCTCTACAATGGATCGATCAGCCAGTATAATCAATTCTTTGTTGGATTCCTCCTTTGATATGAGTTACCAGCCCTTGGTTGACTACACACTTACTGACTCTGAGGACGAGGATTACTCATTGGACCAGACAATAAACAGTCTCAAATCTCATCTGGCAACCATGAAGACAACGGTGACGGATGATGTGTGTTGTCGCCTACGTCGTCGGGTCCAGATGAACGAAGAAAGGAAGATCCAGGAGAAGAGAGTGTCCTTGGTCCTGGAGACAGAAAAGAGGGAGGAGGAGAAGAGAAAGAACCAGGTACTCAAAGAGGTCCTCACGTTCAGAAAGACGTGTTCCAGTCCATTGGATACTGAAACCTTCCGACGATTCAGCCCACGACGTGTTACCATGAAAGGAGCAGCCAAGACCCGCCCCTTCAAGAGACATGCCGTGTCCTTGAAGAAAGTCAAGATGACACCTAAACGCCAGAGCGCCTTTCACTACATTCTGCTGAGTGAGAGACTGTGCTTCAGGTCCATGGACTAAAGTAGTGACGAAACATTGTGTTGAACGAGTCCTTACATGTGACATAGACCAGTGTCACTGTTCTGTTTTCCCAGGAGGATTCTACTATATAGACTTTGCAAATGTGTCCATGTGAAAGCTAATGTTCAATGTTGATTGTTATATTTTCCGTCTGTTGTTATCTACCAGAGTCAAGTGCTGATGTGGAGGTAGAATCACGTGTTATTCAAAACAATAAACGTTGTTTCAAATAGAGTTGATGTTTCGATTTTGTTGATGCAAGACGTGACTATTAAGAAAGTTTGGGTGCCTACAACGGTTGCATGGCATTTGTCGAGCATCTTTGCCATGTAGCTGGGATATTGTTGTGCGGCATAAAACTAAACTCACTCTCTGTTGACCATCTGGGTCCACATAAGGTTAACTTAACCGTGATAATAATCGATGCTCTTACCGTTGTGTCTGCTAAGATATTACCGCTTATATGTAGACCATGGTCCATCTTCATACAGATGCACCTGCTCTATTGTAGTAAGAAATGGCAGATTCTGTTTAAAACCCGAGAATGCGTTGAATAAAATCCCAGTTGTCTTCAATTCCCAACTCCCTTATGTGCATACCATTAGTTTAGGTATAGTATGTTAGTTGTTAAAGCATATGTGGTTAAGTTAAGGTTCCAAATGAGATTTGTAAGAGTATTTGTTTTGATTCCGGTTTCGTTTGATATGCAAAACAGGTGGCAAAGCGACACATATTCTATTGCACATTGCCAACAGATGTACATATTTACTGAACTGATATATCTTTAGCTACCAGTGCTTGGAATACTTATTGAAAGCATGCTCTATTGTGCATTGTTGGCTGTCTCACATGTATGCATTTATGAATCACAACCAACTAGTCACACTGCCATTACAAAAAGACGAGCGCACCTGCTTCACCGATGGCATCCAACACAAGTGCATTGAAAGACAAGGTCAACTATGCACCTGAGCAAAGACAAAAGCATGTTATACAAGTCCAAATGGGGAATAGTATCGGAAACCACACTGGTCAGTGATACGCCAACTTGGACTTTCCAGCCTTTTCCACAAACGGTTGGTTTCATCACTGATCTTTCAGTTCTCCATATCCATCAGTTTTTATATGTCTGTTTCGCCTTTTACACCCATGGGTATGTAATGAAATAAGGAAATGGGAGAGGGCCGCGGTTTCATCTCCATAGAAATATGCACTTTCCAGGTTGTGGAAATCTGAGAAATATTGGTATTATAAATATGACTCATGCTGAAATTATTAAGAACAGTTCTTTGCAGACACAGAGTTGTAAGACGTCAAATGAAAGGCCAAGTGTCATCAAATGGAAGATTAAAAGTTACATTTACACCATTCATAATTTTGTTTCCCTTTACCTGTTCTATGGATACTAGCTTGGTTCAAAGACTTGTTCATACTGATAAATTACGAGTGTATTTCCTGAAAGTGCCACATTAAATACTTACCCGCGCCTGCAGTGTTGTCATAAGTTGCAAACACCCAGTAGTTGCTATGAACAAAGTTGTGTGTTTTTGCTGTAAACTTATCTATGAACGTCATTAATATTTCTGAAAGTTTGGCTCAATTCCTTAACAATGCAAATGCCCTTGACCAGATGGTCTCAATTCCCTACTTTATGGATATCAGCTTTCACCATTCTTTCTAATGACGTCTGAGCTAAATTTTGTCCCGTCATCAGCCGAACGCTGACTAGGTAGAGACAGTTTATGATATTTTTAAACAAGGTAGCACTATTACTCAACTGGGAAAAAACGTCCCCAAGATGTTCTTATCCATCAAAAATATAATATATTCTTGATCTTGTATCTCTAAAAGGCCTTTGAAAAGTTTTGAAATCGTGTTGATGTGTATGAAGACTTATATCAACACATCCAGAAATATCCCCATTGTCAATCAGAGTGGCTGCATTCATTCATCAGAGTGAGATGAGAAAGATATCAGCCCCGAGCAGCACCGTGATTCTATTGTGTGATCACTGATTGGATGGCGTGAGTAAAGCATGAGGCTCCGTCTGATTGCTCTTGATTGGTAGAGGCGTGACAGGTTGATTTGGCAAGTCATGAGTTTGTTTCTTCTAACAAAGGTTCACTCATCTTGACATTGTCCGTATGTGTCTGATGTGATTGAGCAACACGAGTGTCACCGTGGCTTGCCATGAGTGACAAGCAGCAGGGAGTCGGTGGTGTCAAAGTAGGTCTCAGATATAACACCATCCTCGTCGATAATTACCCATCATTTCCTACTCACTGCCTAAAGTATCAGCCTTTATACTTTCAAAAACCGCCTTGCTTCTGAATTCCAACAGTCGCTGCTTCAACCACGTTTAAGTCCAATTGGTATATTGCGACAAGTTTACCTTTTTCAGCTGTTAAAGTAATCCCTTCTCTACAATGGATCGATCAGCCAGTATAATCAATTCTTTGTTGGATTCCTCCTTTGATATGAGTTACCAGCCCTTGGTTGACTACACACTTACTGACTCTGAGGACGAGGATTACTCATTGGACCAGACAATAAACAGTCTCAAATCTCATCTGGCAACCATGAAGACAACGGTGACGGATGATGTGTGTTGTCGCCTACGTCGTCGGGTCCAGATGAACGAAGAAAGGAAGATCCAGGAGAAGAGAGTGTCCTTGGTCCTGGAGACAGAAAAGAGGGAGGAGGAGAAGAGAAAGAACCAGGTACTCAAAGAGGTCCTCACGTTCAGAAAGACGTGTTCCAGTCCATTGGATACTGAAACCTTCCGACGATTCAGCCCACGACGTGTTACCATGAAAGGAGCAGCCAAGACCCGCCCCTTCAAGAGACATGCCGTGTCCTTGAAGAAAGTCAAGATGACACCTAAACGCCAGAGCGCCTTTCACTACATTCTGCTGAGTGAGAGACTGTGCTTCAGGTCCATGGACTAAAGTAGTGACGAAACATTGTGTTGAACGAGTCCTTACATGTGACATAGACCAGTGTCACTGTTCTGTTTTCCCAGGAGGATTCTACTATATAGACTTTGCAAATGTGTCCATGTGAAAGCTAATGTTCAATGTTGATTGTTATATTTTCCGTCTGTTGTTATCTACCAGAGTCAAGTGCTGATGTGGAGGTAGAATCACGTGTTATTCAAAACAATAAATGTTGTTTCAAATAGAGTTGATGTTTCGATTTTGTTGATGCAAGACGTGACTATTAAGAAAGTTTGGGTGCCTACAACGGTTGCATGGCATTTGTTGAGCATCTTTGCCATGTAGCTGGGATATTGTTGTGCGGCATAAAACTAAACTCACTCTCTGTTGACCATCTGGGTCCACATAAGGTTAACTTAACCGTGATAATAATCGATGCTCTTACCGTTGTGTCTGCTAAGATATTACCGCTTATATGTAGACCATGGTCCATCTTCATACAGATGCACCTGCTCTATTGTAGTAAGAAATGGCAGATTCTGTTTAAAACCCGAGAATGCGTTGAATAAAATCCCAGTTGTCTTCAATTCCCAACTCCCTTATGTGCATACCATTAGTTTAGGTATAGTATGTTAGTTGTTAAAGCATATGTGGTTAAGTTAAGGTTCCAAATGAGATTTGTAAGAGTATTTGTTTTGATTCCGGTTTCGTTTGATATGCAAAACAGGTGGCAAAGCGACACATATTCTATTGCACATTGCCAACAGATGTACATATTTACTGAACTGATATATCTTTAGCTACCAGTGCTTGGAATACTTATTGAAAGCATGCTCTATTGTGCATTGTTGGCTGTCTCACATGTATGCATTTATGAATCACAACCAACTAGTCACACTGCCATTACAAAAAGACGAGCGCACCTGCTTCACCGATGGCATCCAACACAAGTGCATTGAAAGACAAGGTCAACTATGCACCTGAGCAAAGACAAAAGCATGTTATACAAGTCCAAATGGGGAATAGTATCGGAAACCACACTGGTCAGTGATACGCCAACTTGGACTTTCCAGCCTTTTCCACAAACGGTTGGTTTCATCACTGATCTTTCAGTTGTCCATATCCATCAGTTTTTATATGTCTGTTTCGCCTTTTACACCCATGGGTATGTAATGAAATAAGGAAATGGGAGAGGGCCGCGGTTTCATCTCCATAGAAATATGCACTTTCCAGGTTGTGGAAATCTGAGAAATATTGGTATTATAAATATGACTCATGCTGAAATTATTAACAACAGTTCTTTGCAGACACAGAGTTGTAAGACGTCAAATGAAAGGCCAAGTGTCATCAAATGGAAGATTAAAAGTTACATTTACACCATTCATAATTTTGTTTCCCTTTACCTGTTCTATGGATACTAGCTTGGTTCAAAGACTTGTTCATACTGATAAATTACGAGTGTATTTCCTGAAAGTGCCACATTAAATACTTACCCGCGCCTGCAGTGTTGTCATAAGTTGCAAACACCCAGTAGTTGCTATGAACAAAGTTGTGTGTTTTTGCTGTAAACTTATCTATGAACTTCCTTAATATTTCTGAAAGTTTGGCTCAATTCCTTAACAATGCAAATGCCCTTGACCAGATGGTCTCAATTCCCTACTTTATGGATATCAGCTTTCACCATTCTTTCTAATGACGTCTGAGCTAAATTTTGTCCCGTCATCAGCCGAACGCTGACTAGGTAGAGACAGTTTATGATATTTTTAAACAAGGTAGCACTATTACTCAACTGGGAAAAAACGTCCCCAAGATGTTCTTATCCATCAAAAATATAATATATTCTTGATCTTGTATCTCTAAAAGGCCTTTGAAAAGTTTTGAAATCGTGTTGATGTGTATGAAGACTTATATCAACACATCCAGAAATATCCCCATTGTCAATCAGAGTGGCTGCATTCATTCATCAGAGTGAGATGAGAAAGATATCAGCCCCGAGCAGCACCGTGATTCTATTGTGTGATCACTGATTGGATGGCGTGAGTAAAGCATGAGGCTCTGTCTGATTGCTCTTGATTGGTAGAGGCGTGACAGGTTGATTTGGCAAGTCATGAGTTTGTTTCTTCTAACAAAGGTTCACTCATCTTGACATTGTCCGTATGTGTCTGATGTGATTGAGCAACACGAGTGTCACCGTGGCTTGCCATGAGTGACAAGCAGCAGGGAGTCGGTGGTGTCAAAGTAGGTCTCAGATATAACACCATCCTCGTCGATAATTACCCATCATTTCCTACTCACTGCCTAAAGTATCAGCCTTTATACTTTCAAAAACCGCCTTGCTTCTGAATTCCAACAGTCGCTGCTTCAACCACGTTTAAGTCCAATTGGTATATTGCGACAAGTTTACCTTTTTCAGCTGTTAAAGTAATCCCTTCTCTACAATGGATCGATCAGCCAGTATAATCAATTCTTTGTTGGATTCCTCCTTTGATATGAGTTACCAGCCCTTGGTTGACTACACACTTACTGACTCTGAGGACGAGGATTACTCATTGGACCAGACAATAAACAGTCTCAAATCTCATCTGGCAACCATGAAGACAACGGTGACGGATGATGTGTGTTGTCGCCTACGTCGTCGGGTCCAGATGAACGAAGAAAGGAAGATCCAGGAGAAGAGAGTGTCCTTGGTCCTGGAGACAGAAAAGAGGGAGGAGGAGAAGAGAAAGAACCAGGTACTCAAAGAGGTCCTCACGTTCAGAAAGACGTGTTCCAGTCCATTGGATACTGAAACCTTCCGACGATTCAGCCCACGACGTGTTACCATGAAAGGAGCAGCCAAGACCCGCCCCTTCAAGAGACATGCCGTGTCCTTGAAGAAAGTCAAGATGACACCTAAACGCCAGAGCGCCTTTCACTACATTCTGCTGAGTGAGAGACTGTGCTTCAGGTCCATGGACTAAAGTAGTGACGAAACATTGTGTTGAACGAGTCCTTACATATGACATAGACCAGTGTCACTGTTCTGTTTTCCCAGGAGGATTCTACTATATAGACTTTGCAAATGTGTCCATGTGAAAGCTAATGTTCAATGTTGATTGTTATATTTTCCGTCTGTTGTTATCTACCAGAGTCAAGTGCTGATGTGGAGGTAGAATCACGTGTTATTCAAAACAATAAATGTTGTCTCAAACAGAGTTGATGTTTCGATTTTGTTGATGCAAGACGTGACTATTAAGAAAGTTTGGGTGCCTACAACGGTTGCATGGCATTTGTTGAGCATCTTTGCCATGTAGCTGGGATATTGTTGTGCGGCATAAAACTAAACTCACTCACTGTTGACCATCTGGGTCCACATAAGGTTAACTTAACCGTGATAATAATCGATGCTCTTACCGTTGTGTCTGCTAAGATATTACCGCTTATATGTAGACCATGGTCCATCTTCATACAGATGCACCTGCTCTATTGTAGTAAGAAATGGCAGATTCTGTTTAAAACCCGAGAATGCGTTGAATAAAATCCCAGTTGTCTTCAATTCCCAACTCCCTTATGTGCATACCATTAGTTTAGGTATAGTATGTTAGTTGTTAAAGCATATGTGGTTAAGTTAAGGTTCCAAATGAGATTTGTAAGAGTATTTGTTTTGATTCCGGTTTCGTTTGATATGCAAAACAGGTGGCAAAGCGACACATATTCTATTGCACATTGCCAACAGATGTACATATTTACTGAACTGATATATCTTTAGCTACCAGTGCTTGGAATACTTATTGAAAGCATGCTCTATTGTGCATTGTTGGCTGTCTCACATGTATGCATTTATGAATCACAACCAACTAGTCACACTGCCATTACAAAAAGACGAGCGCACCTGCTTCACCGATGGCATCCAACACAAGTGCATTGAAAGACAAGGTCAACTATGCACCTGAGCAAAGACAAAAGCATGTTATACAAGTCCAAATGGGGAATAGTATCGGAAACCACACTGGTCAGTGATACGCCAACTTGGACTTTCCAGCCTTTTCCACAAACGGTTGGTTTCATCACTGATCTTTCAGTTGTCCATATCCATCAGTTTTTATATGTCTGTTTCGCCTTTTACACCCATGGGTATGTAATGAAATAAGGAAATGGGAGAGGGCCGCGGTTTCATCTCCATAGAAATATGCACTTTCCAGGTTGTGGAAATCTGAGAAATATTGGTATTATAAATATGACTCATGCTGAAATTATTAACAACAGTTCTTTGCAGACACAGAGTTGTAAGACGTCAAATGAAAGGCCAAGTGTCATCAAATGGAAGATTAAAAGTTACATTTACACCATTCATAATTTTGTTTCCCTTTACCTGTTCTATGGATACTAGCTTGGTTCAAAGACTTGTTCATACTGATAAATTACGAGTGTATTTCCTGAAAGTGCCACATTAAATACTTACCCGCGCCTGCAGTGTTGTCATAAGTTGCAAACACCCAGTAGTTGCTATGAACAAAGTTGTGTGTTTTTGCTGTAAACTTATCTATGAACTTCCTTAATATTTCTGAAAGTTTGGCTCAATTCCTTAACAATGCAAATGCGCTTGACCAGATGGTCTCAATTCCCTACTTTATGGATATCAGCTTTCACCATTCTTTCTAATGACGTCTGAGCTAAATTTTGTCCCGTCATCAGCCGAACGCTGACTAGGTAGAGACAGTTTATGATATTTTTAAACAAGGTAGCACTATTACTCAACTGGGAAAAAACGTCCCCAAGATGTTCTTATCCATCAAAAATATAATATATTCTTGATCTTGTATCTCTAAAAGGCCTTTGAAAAGTTTTGAAATCGTGTTGATGTGTATGAAGACTTATATCAACACATCCAGAAATATCCCCATTGTCAATCAGAGTGGCTGCATTCATTCATCAGAGTGAGATGAGAAAGATATCAGCCCCGAGCAGCACCGTGATTCTATTGTGTGATCACTGATTGGATGGCGTGAGTAAAGCATGAGGCTCTGTCTGATTGCTCTTGATTGGTAGAGGCGTGACAGGTTGATTTGGCAAGTCATGAGTTTGTTTCTTCTAACAAAGGTTCACTCATCTTGACATTGTCCGTATGTGTCTGATGTGATTGAGCAACACGAGTGTCACCGTGGCTTGCCATGAGTGACAAGCAGCAGGGAGTCGGTGGTGTCAAAGTAGGTCTCAGATATAACACCATCCTCGTCGATAATTACCCATCATTTCCTACTCACTGCCTAAAGTATCAGCCTTTATACTTTCAAAAACCGCCTTGCTTCTGAATTCCAACAGTCGCTGCTTCAACCACGTTTAAGTCCAATTGGTATATTGCGACAAGTTTACCTTTTTCAGCTGTTAAAGTAATCCCTTCTCTACAATGGATCGATCAGCCAGTATAATCAATTCTTTGTTGGATTCCTCCTTTGATATGAGTTACCAGCCCTTGGTTGACTACACACTTACTGACTCTGAGGACGAGGATTACTCATTGGACCAGACAATAAACAGTCTCAAATCTCATCTGGCAACCATGAAGACAACGGTGACGGATGATGTGTGTTGTCGCCTACGTCGTCGGGTCCAGATGAACGAAGAAAGGAAGATCCAGGAGAAGAGAGTGTCCTTGGTCCTGGAGACAGAAAAGAGGGAGGAGGAGAAGAGAAAGAACCAGGTACTCAAAGAGGTCCTCACGTTCAGAAAGACGTGTTCCAGTCCATTGGATACTGAAACCTTCCGACGATTCAGCCCACGACGTGTTACCATGAAAGGAGCAGCCAAGACCCGCCCCTTCAAGAGACATGCCGTGTCCTTGAAGAAAGTCAAGATGACACCTAAACGCCAGAGCGCCTTTCACTACATTCTGCTGAGTGAGAGACTGTGCTTCAGGTCCATGGACTAAAGTAGTGACGAAACATTGTGTTGAACGAGTCCTTACATATGACATAGACCAGTGTCACTGTTCTGTTTTCCCAGGAGGATTCTACTATATAGACTTTGCAAATGTGTCCATGTGAAAGCTAATGTTCAATGTTGATTGTTATATTTTCCGTCTGTTGTTATCTACCAGAGTCAAGTGCTGATGTGGAGGTAGAATCACGTGTTATTCAAAACAATAAATGTTGTCTCAAACAGAGTTGATGTCTCGATTTTGTTGATGCAAGACGTGACTATTAAGAAAGTTTGGGTGCCTACAACGGTTGCATGGCATTTGTTGAGCATCTTTGCCATGTAGCTGGGATATTGTTGTGCGGCATAAAACTAAACTCACTCACTGTTGACCATCTGGGTCCACATAAGGTTAACTTAACCGTGATAATAATCGATGCTCTTACCGTTGTGTCTGCTAAGATATTACCGCTTATATGTAGACCATGGTCCATCTTCATACAGATGCACCTGCTCTATTGTAGTAAGAAATGGCAGATTCTGTTTAAAACCCGAGAATGCGTTGAATAAAATCCCAGTTGTCTTCAATTCCCAACTCCCTTATGTGCATACCATTAGTTTAGGTATAGTATGTTAGTTGTTAAAGCATATGTGGTTAAGTTAAGGTTCCAAATGAGATTTGTAAGAGTATTTGTTTTGATTCCGGTTTCGTTTGATATGCAAAACAGGTGGCAAAGCGACACATATTCTATTGCACATTGCCAACAGATGTACATATTTACTGAACTGATATATCTTTAGCTACCAGTGCTTGGAATACTTATTGAAAGCATGCTCTATTGTGCATTGTTGGCTGTCTCACATGTATGCATTTATGAATCACAACCAACTAGTCACACTGCCATTACAAAAAGACGAGAGCACCTGCTTCACCGATGGCATCCAACACAAGTGCATTGAAAGACAAGGTCAACTATGCACCTGAGCAAAGACAAAAGCATGTTATACAAGTCCAAATGGGGAATAGTATCGGAAACCACATTGGTCAGTGATACGCCAACTTGGACTTTCCAGCCTTTTCCACAAACGGTTGGTTTCATCACTGATCTTTCAGTTGTCCATATCCATCAGTTTTTATATGTCTGTTTCGCCTTTTACACCCATGGGTATGTAATGAAATAAGGAAATGGGAGAGGGCCGCGGTTTCATCTCCATAGAAATATGCACTTTCCAGGTTGTGGAAATCTGAGAAATATTGGTATTATAAATATGACTCATGCTGAAATTATTAACAACAGTTCTTTGCAGACACAGAGTTGTAAGACGTCAAATGAAAGGCCAAGTGTCATCAAATGGAAGATTAAAAGTTACATTTACACCATTCATAATTTTGTTTCCCTTTACCTGTTCTATGGATACTAGCTTGGTTCAAAGACTTGTTCATACTGATAAATTACGAGTGTATTTCCTGAAAGTGCCACATTAAATACTTACCCGCGCCTGCAGTGTTGTCATAAGTTGCAAACACCCAGTAGTTGCTATGAACAAAGTTGTGTGTTTTTGCTGTAAACTTATCTATGAACTTCCTTAATATTTCTGAAAGTTTGGCTCAATTCCTTAACAATGCAAATGCGCTTGACCAGATGGTCTCAATTCCCTACTTTATGGATATCAGCTTTCACCATTCTTTCTAATGACGTCTGAGCTAAATTTTGTCCCGTCATCAGCCGAACGCTGACTAGGTAGAGACAGTTTATGATATTTTTAAACAAGGTAGCACTATTACTCAACTGGGAAAAAACGTCCCCAAGATGTTCTTATCCATCAAAAATATAATATATTCTTGATCTTGTATCTCTAAAAGGCCTTTGAAAAGTTTTGAAATCGTGTTGATGTGTATGAAGACTTATATCAACACATCCAGAAATATCCCCATTGTCAATCAGAGTGGCTGCATTCATTCATCAGAGTGAGATGAGAAAGATATCAGCCCCGAGCAGCACCGTGATTCTATTGTGTGATCACTGATTGGATGGCGTGAGTAAAGCATGAGGCTCTGTCTGATTGCTCTTGATTGGTAGAGGCGTGACAGGTTGATTTGGCAAGTCATGAGTTTGTTTCTTCTAACAAAGGTTCACTCATCTTGACATTGTCCGTATGTGTCTGATGTGATTGAGCAACACGAGTGTCACCGTGGCTTGCCATGAGTGACAAGCAGCAGGGAGTCGGTGGTGTCAAAGTAGGTCTCAGATATAACACCATCCTCGTCGATAATTACCCATCATTTCCTACTCACTGCCTAAAGTATCAGCCTTTATACTTTCAAAAACCGCCTTGCTTCTGAATTCCAACAGTCGCTGCTTCAACCACGTTTAAGTCCAATTGGTATATTGCGACAAGTTTACCTTTTTCAGCTGTTAAAGTAATCCCTTCTCTACAATGGATCGATCAGCCAGTATAATCAATTCTTTGTTGGATTCCTCCTTTGATATGAGTTACCAGCCCTTGGTTGACTACACACTTACTGACTCTGAGGACGAGGATTACTCATTGGACCAGACAATAAACAGTCTCAAATCTCATCTGGCAACCATGAAGACAACGGTGACGGATGATGTGTGTTGTCGCCTACGTCGTCGGGTCCAGATGAACGAAGAAAGGAAGATCCAGGAGAAGAGAGTGTCCTTGGTCCTGGAGACAGAAAAGAGGGAGGAGGAGAAGAGAAAGAACCAGGTACTCAAAGAGGTCCTCACGTTCAGAAAGACGTGTTCCAGTCCATTGGATACTGAAACCTTCCGACGATTCAGCCCACGACGTGTTACCATGAAAGGAGCAGCCAAGACCCGCCCCTTCAAGAGACATGCCGTGTCCTTGAAGAAAGTCAAGATGACACCTAAACGCCAGAGCGCCTTTCACTACATTCTGCTGAGTGAGAGACTGTGCTTCAGGTCCATGGACTAAAGTAGTGACGAAACATTGTGTTGAACGAGTCCTTACATATGACATAGACCAGTGTCACTGTTCTGTTTTCCCAGGAGGATTCTACTATATAGACTTTGCAAATGTGTCCATGTGAAAGCTAATGTTCAATGTTGATTGTTATATTTTCCGTCTGTTGTTATCTACCAGAGTCAAGTGCTGATGTGGAGGTAGAATCACGTGTTATTCAAAACAATAAATGTTGTCTCAAACAGAGTTGATGTTTCGATTTTGTTGATGCAAGACGTGACTATTAAGAAAGTTTGGGTGCCTACAACGGTTGCATGGCATTTGTTGAGCATCTTTGCCATGTAGCTGGGATATTGTTGTGCGGCATAAAACTAAACTCACTCACTGTTGACCATCTGGGTCCACATAAGGTTAACTTAACCGTGATAATAATCGATGCTCTTACCGTTGTGTCTGCTAAGATATTACCGCTTATATGTAGACCATGGTCCATCTTCATACAGATGCACCTGCTCTATTGTAGTAAGAAATGGCAGATTCTGTTTAAAACCCGAGAATGCGTTGAATAAAATCCCAGTTGTCTTCAATTCCCAACTCCCTTATGTGCATACCATTAGTTTAGGTATAGTATGTTAGTTGTTAAAGCATATGTGGTTAAGTTAAGGTTCCAAATGAGATTTGTAAGAGTATTTGTTTTGATTCCGGTTTCGTTTGATATGCAAAACAGGTGGCAAAGCGACACATATTCTATTGCACATTGCCAACAGATGTACATATTTACTGAACTGATATATCTTTAGCTACCAGTGCTTGGAATACTTATTGAAAGCATGCTCTATTGTGCATTGTTGGCTGTCTCACATGTATGCATTTATGAATCACAACCAACTAGTCACACTGCCATTACAAAAAGACGAGAGCACCTGCTTCACCGATGGCATCCAACACAAGTGCATTGAAAGACAAGGTCAACTATGCACCTGAGCAAAGACAAAAGCATGTTATACAAGTCCAAATGGGGAATAGTATCGGAAACCACATTGGTCAGTGATACGCCAACTTGGACTTTCCAGCCTTTTCCACAAACGGTTGGTTTCATCACTGATCTTTCAGTTGTCCATATCCATCAGTTTTTATATGTCTGTTTCGCCTTTTACACCCATGGGTATGTAATGAAATAAGGAAATGGGAGAGGGCCGCGGTTTCATCTCCATAGAAATATGCACTTTCCAGGTTGTGGAAATCTGAGAAATATTGGTATTATAAATATGACTCATGCTGAAATTATTAACAACAGTTCTTTGCAGACACAGAGTTGTAAGACGTCAAATGAAAGGCCAAGTGTCATCAAATGGAAGATTAAAAGTTACATTTACACCATTCATAATTTTGTTTCCCTTTACCTGTTCTATGGATACTAGCTTGGTTCAAAGACTTGTTCATACTGATAAATTACGAGTGTATTTCCTGAAAGTGCCACATTAAATACTTACCCGCGCCTGCAGTGTTGTCATAAGTTGCAAACACCCAGTAGTTGCTATGAACAAAGTTGTGTGTTTTTGCTGTAAACTTATCTATGAACTTCCTTAATATTTCTGAAAGTTTGGCTCAATTCCTTAACAATGCAAATGCGCTTGACCAGATGGTCTCAATTCCCTACTTTATGGATATCAGCTTTCACCATTCTTTCTAATGACGTCTGAGCTAAATTTTGTCCCGTCATCAGCCGAACGCTGACTAGGTAGAGACAGTTTATGATATTTTTAAACAAGGTAGCACTATTACTCAACTGGGAAAAAACGTCCCCAAGATGTTCTTATCCATCAAAAATATAATATATTCTTGATCTTGTATCTCTAAAAGGCCTTTGAAAAGTTTTGAAATCGTGTTGATGTGTATGAAGACTTATATCAACACATCCAGAAATATCCCCATTGTCAATCAGAGTGGCTGCATTCATTCATCAGAGTGAGATGAGAAAGATATCAGCCCCGAGCAGCACCGTGATTCTATTGTGTGATCACTGATTGGATGGCGTGAGTAAAGCATGAGGCTCTGTCTGATTGCTCTTGATTGGTAGAGGCGTGACAGGTTGATTTGGCAAGTCATGAGTTTGTTTCTTCTAACAAAGGTTCACTCATCTTGACATTGTCCGTATGTGTCTGATGTGATTGAGCAACACGAGTGTCACCGTGGCTTGCCATGAGTGACAAGCAGCAGGGAGTCGGTGGTGTCAAAGTAGGTCTCAGATATAACACCATCCTCGTCGATAATTACCCATCATTTCCTACTCACTGCCTAAAGTATCAGCCTTTATACTTTCAAAAACCGCCTTGCTTCTGAATTCCAACAGTCGCTGCTTCAACCACGTTTAAGTCCAATTGGTATATTGCGACAAGTTTACCTTTTTCAGCTGTTAAAGTAATCCCTTCTCTACAATGGATCGATCAGCCAGTATAATCAATTCTTTGTTGGATTCCTCCTTTGATATGAGTTACCAGCCCTTGGTTGACTACACACTTACTGACTCTGAGGACGAGGATTACTCATTGGACCAGACAATAAACAGTCTCAAATCTCATCTGGCAACCATGAAGACAACGGTGACGGATGATGTGTGTTGTCGCCTACGTCGTCGGGTCCAGATGAACGAAGAAAGGAAGATCCAGGAGAAGAGAGTGTCCTTGGTCCTGGAGACAGAAAAGAGGGAGGAGGAGAAGAGAAAGAACCAGGTACTCAAAGAGGTCCTCACGTTCAGAAAGACGTGTTCCAGTCCATTGGATACTGAAACCTTCCGACGATTCAGCCCACGACGTGTTACCATGAAAGGAGCAGCCAAGACCCGCCCCTTCAAGAGACATGCCGTGTCCTTGAAGAAAGTCAAGATGACACCTAAACGCCAGAGCGCCTTTCACTACATTCTGCTGAGTGAGAGACTGTGCTTCAGGTCCATGGACTAAAGTAGTGACGAAACATTGTGTTGAACGAGTCCTTACATATGACATAGACCAGTGTCACTGTTCTGTTTTCCCAGGAGGATTCTACTATATAGACTTTGCAAATGTGTCCATGTGAAAGCTAATGTTCAATGTTGATTGTTATATTTTCCGTCTGTTGTTATCTACCAGAGTCAAGTGCTGATGTGGAGGTAGAATCACGTGTTATTCAAAACAATAAATGTTGTCTCAAACAGAGTTGATGTCTCGATTTTGTTGATGCAAGACGTGACTATTAAGAAAGTTTGGGTGCCTACAACGGTTGCATGGCATTTGTTGAGCATCTTTGCCATGTAGCTGGGATATTGTTGTGCGGCATAAAACTAAACTCACTCACTGTTGACCATCTGGGTCCACATAAGGTTAACTTAACCGTGATAATAATCGATGCTCTTACCGTTGTGTCTGCTAAGATATTACCGCTTATATGTAGACCATGGTCCATCTTCATACAGATGCACCTGCTCTATTGTAGTAAGAAATGGCAGATTCTGTTTAAAACCCGAGAATGCGTTGAATAAAATCCCAGTTGTCTTCAATTCCCAACTCCCTTATGTGCATACCATTAGTTTAGGTATAGTATGTTAGTTGTTAAAGCATATGTGGTTAAGTTAAGGTTCCAAATGAGATTTGTAAGAGTATTTGTTTTGATTCCGGTTTCGTTTGATATGCAAAACAGGTGGCAAAGCGACACATATTCTATTGCACATTGCCAACAGATGTACATATTTACTGAACTGATATATCTTTAGCTACCAGTGCTTGGAATACTTATTGAAAGCATGCTCTATTGTGCATTGTTGGCTGTCTCACATGTATGCATTTATGAATCACAACCAACTAGTCACACTGCCATTACAAAAAGACGAGAGCACCTGCTTCACCGATGGCATCCAACACAAGTGCATTGAAAGACAAGGTCAACTATGCACCTGAGCAAAGACAAAAGCATGTTATACAAGTCCAAATGGGGAATAGTATCGGAAACCACATTGGTCAGTGATACGCCAACTTGGACTTTCCAGCCTTTTCCACAAACGGTTGGTTTCATCACTGATCTTTCAGTTGTCCATATCCATCAGTTTTTATATGTCTGTTTCGCCTTTTACACCCATGGGTATGTAATGAAATAAGGAAATGGGAGAGGGCCGCGGTTTCATCTCCATAGAAATATGCACTTTCCAGGTTGTGGAAATCTGAGAAATATTGGTATTATAAATATGACTCATGCTGAAATTATTAACAACAGTTCTTTGCAGACACAGAGTTGTAAGACGTCAAATGAAAGGCCAAGTGTCATCAAATGGAAGATTAAAAGTTACATTTACACCATTCATAATTTTGTTTCCCTTTACCTGTTCTATGGATACTAGCTTGGTTCAAAGACTTGTTCATACTGATAAATTACGAGTGTATTTCCTGAAAGTGCCACATTAAATACTTACCCGCGCCTGCAGTGTTGTCATAAGTTGCAAACACCCAGTAGTTGCTATGAACAAAGTTGTGTGTTTTTGCTGTAAACTTATCTATGAACTTCCTTAATATTTCTGAAAGTTTGGCTCAATTCCTTAACAATGCAAATGCGCTTGACCAGATGGTCTCAATTCCCTACTTTATGGATATCAGCTTTCACCATTCTTTCTAATGACGTCTGAGCTAAATTTTGTCCCGTCATCAGCCGAACGCTGACTAGGTAGAGACAGTTTATGATATTTTTAAACAAGGTAGCACTATTACTCAACTGGGAAAAAACGTCCCCAAGATGTTCTTATCCATCAAAAATATAATATATTCTTGATCTTGTATCTCTAAAAGGCCTTTGAAAAGTTTTGAAATCGTGTTGATGTGTATGAAGACTTATATCAACACATCCAGAAATATCCCCATTGTCAATCAGAGTGGCTGCATTCATTCATCAGAGTGAGATGAGAAAGATATCAGCCCCGAGCAGCACCGTGATTCTATTGTGTGATCACTGATTGGATGGCGTGAGTAAAGCATGAGGCTCCGTCTGATTGCTCTTGATTGGTAGAGGCGTGACAGGTTGATTTGGCAAGTCATGAGTTTGTTTCTTCTAACAAAGGTTCACTCATCTTGACATTGTCCGTATGTGTCTGATGTGATTGAGCAACACTAGTGTCACCGTGGCTTGCCATGAGTGACAAGCAGCAGGGAGTCGGTGGTGTCAAAGTAGGTCTCAGATATAACACCATCCTCGTCGATAATTACCCATCATTTCCTACTCACTGCCTAAAGTATCAGCCTTTATACTTTCAAAAACCGCCTTGCTTCTGAATTCCAACAGTCGCTGCTTCAACCACGTTTAAGTCCAATTGGTATATTGCGTCAAGTTTACCTTTTTCAGCTGTTAAAGTAATCCCTTCTCTACAATGGATCGATCAGCCAGTATAATCAATTCTTTGTTGGATTCCTCCTTTGATATGAGTTACCAGCCCTTGGTTGACTACACACTTACTGACTCTGAGGACGAGGATTACTCATTGGACCAGACAATAAACAGTCTCAAATCTCATCTGGCAACCATGAAGACAACGGTGACGGATGATGTGTGTTGTCGCCTACGTCGTCGGGTCCAGATGAACGAAGAAAGGAAGATCCAGGAGAAGAGAGTGTCCTTGGTCCTGGAGACAGAAAAGAGGGAGGAGGAGAAGAGAAAGAACCAGGTACTCAAAGAGGTCCTCACGTTCAGAAAGACGTGTTCCAGTCCATTGGATACTGAAACCTTCCGACGATTCAGCCCACGACGTGTTACCATGAAAGGAGCAGCCAAGACCCGCCCCTTCAAGAGACATGCCGTGTCCTTGAAGAAAGTCAAGACGACACCTAAACGCCAGAGCGCCTTTCACTACATTCTGCTGAGTGAGAGACTGTGCTTCAGGTCCATGGACTAAAGTAGTGACGAAACATTGTGTTGAACGAGTCCTTACATGTGACATAGACCAGTGTCACTGTTCTGTTTTCCCAGGAGGATTCTACTATATAAGAGGACAGTTGATGCCGATGTATGAATACGCCTGTTAAACACCTATGTTAAGTCTTTGCAAATGTGTCCATGTGAAAGCTAATGTTCAATGTTGATTGTTATATTTTCCGTCTGTTGTTATCTACCAGAGTCAAGTGCTGATGTGGAGGTAGAATCACGTGTTATTCAAAACAATAAATGTTGTTTCAAATAGAGTTGATGTTTCGATTTTGTTGATGCAAGACGTGACTATCAAGAAAGTTTGGGTGCCTACAACGGTTGCATGGCATTTGTTGAGCATCTTTGCCATGTAGCTGGGATATTGTTGTGCGGCATAAAACTAAACTCACTCACTGTTGACCATCTGGGTCCACATAAGGTTAACTTAACCGTGATAATAATCGATGCTCTTACCGTTGTGTCTGCTAAGATATTACCGCTTATATGTAGACCATGGTCCATCTTCATACAGATGCACCTGCTCTATTGTAGTAAGAAATGGCAGATTCTGTTTAAAACACGAGAATGCGTTGAATAAAATTCCAGTTGTCTTCAATTCCCAACTCCCTTATGTGCATACCATTAGTTTAGGTATAGTATGTTAGTTGTTAAAGCATATGTGGTTAAGTTAAGGTTCCAAATGAGATTTGTAAGAGTATTTGTTTTGATTCCAGTTCCGTTTGATATGCAAAACAGGTGGCAAAGCGACACATATTCTATTGCACATTGCCAACATATGTACATATTTACTGAACTGATATATCTTTAGCTACCAGTGCTTGGAATACTTATTGAAAGCATGCTCTATTGTGCATTGTTGGCTGTCTCACATGTATGCATTTATGAATCACAACCAACTAGTCACACTGCCATTACAAAAAGACGAGCGCACCTGCTTCACCGATGGCATCCAACACAAGTGCATTGAAAGACAAGGTCAACTATGCACCTGAGCAAAGACAAAAGCATGTTATACAAGTCCAAATGGGGAATAGTATCGGAAACCACATTGGTCAGTGATACGCCAACTTGGACTTTCCAGCCTTTTCCACAAACGGTTGGTTTCATCACTGATCTTTCAGTTCTCCATATCCATCAGTTTTTATATGTCTGTTTCGCCTTTTACACCCATGGGTATGTAATGAAATAAGGAAATGGGAGAGGGCCGCGGTTTCATCTCCATAGAAATATGCACTTTCCAGGTTGTGGAAATCTGAGAAATATTGGTATTATAAATATGACTCATGCTGAAATTATTAACAACAGTTCTTTGCAGACACAGAGTTGTAAGACGTCAAATGAAAGGCCAAGTGTCATCAAATGGAAGATTAAAAGTTACATTTACACCATTCATAATTTTGTTTCCCTTTACCTGTTCTATGGATACTAGCTTGGTTCAAAGACTTGTTCATACTGATAAATTACGAGTGTATTTCCTGAAAGTGCCACATTAAATACTTACCCGCGCCTGCAGTGTTGTCATAAGTTGCAAACACCCAGTAGTTGCTATGAACAAAGTTGTGTGTTTTTGCTGTAAACTTATCTATGAACTTCCTTAATATTTCTGAAAGTTTGGCTCAATTCCTTAACAATGCAAATGCGCTTGACCAGATGGTCTCAATTCCCTACTTTATGGATATCAGCTTTCACCATTCTTTCTAATGACGTCTGAGCTAAATTTTGTCCCGTCATCAGCCGAACGCTGACTAGGTAGAGACAGTTTATGATATTTTTAAACAAGGTAGCACTATTACTCAACTGGGAAAAAACGTCCCCAAGATGTTCTTATCCATCAAAAATATAATATATTCTTGATCTTGTATCTCTAAAAGGCCTTTGAAAAGTTTTGAAATCGTGTTGATGTGTATGAAGACTTATATCAACACATCCAGAAATATCCCCATTGTCAATCAGAGTGGCTGCATTCATTCATCAGAGTGAGATGAGAAAGATATCAGCCCCGAGCAGCACCGTGATTCTATTGTGTGATCACTGATTGGATGGCGTGAGTAAAGCATGAGGCTCCGTCTGATTGCTCTTGATTGGTAGAGGCGTGACAGGTTGATTTGGCAAGTCATGAGTTTGTTTCTTCTAACAAAGGTTCACTCATCTTGACATTGTCCGTATGTGTCTGATGTGATTGAGCAACACTAGTGTCACCGTGGCTTGCCATGAGTGACAAGCAGCAGGGAGTCGGTGGTGTCAAAGTAGGTCTCAGATATAACACCATCCTCGTCGATAATTACCCATCATTTCCTACTCACTGCCTAAAGTATCAGCCTTTATACTTTCAAAAACCGCCTTGCTTCTGAATTCCAACAGTCGCTGCTTCAACCACGTTTAAGTCCAATTGGTATATTGCGTCAAGTTTACCTTTTTCAGCTGTTAAAGTAATCCCTTCTCTACAATGGATCGATCAGCCAGTATAATCAATTCTTTGTTGGATTCCTCCTTTGATATGAGTTACCAGCCCTTGGTTGACTACACACTTACTGACTCTGAGGACGAGGATTACTCATTGGACCAGACAATAAACAGTCTCAAATCTCATCTGGCAACCATGAAGACAACGGTGACGGATGATGTGTGTTGTCGCCTACGTCGTCGGGTCCAGATGAACGAAGAAAGGAAGATCCAGGAGAAGAGAGTGTCCTTGGTCCTGGAGACAGAAAAGAGGGAGGAGGAGAAGAGAAAGAACCAGGTACTCAAAGAGGTCCTCACGTTCAGAAAGACGTGTTCCAGTCCATTGGATACTGAAACCTTCCGACGATTCAGCCCACGACGTGTTACCATGAAAGGAGCAGCCAAGACCCGCCCCTTCAAGAGACATGCCGAGTCCTTGAAGAAAGTCAAGACGACACCTAAACGCCAGAGCGCCTTTCACTACATTCTGCTGAGTGAGAGACTGTGCTTCAGGTCCATGGACTAAAGTAGTGACGAAACATTGTGTTGAACGAGTCCTTACATGTGACATAGACCAGTGTCACTGTTCTGTTTTCCCAGGAGGATTCTACTATATAAGAGGACAGTTGATGCCGATGTATGAATACGCCTGTTAAACACCTATGTTAAGTCTTTGCAAATGTGTCCATGTGAAAGCTAATGTTCAATGTTGATTGTTATATTTTCCGTCTGTTGTTATCTACCAGAGTCAAGTGCTGATGTGGAGGTAGAATCACGTGTTATTCAAAACAATAAATGTTGTTTCAAATAGAGTTGATGTTTCGATTTTGTTGATGCAAGACGTGACTATTAAGAAAGTTTGGGTGCCTACAACGGTTGCATGGCATTTGTTGAGCATCTTTGCCATGTAGCTGGGATATTGTTGTGCGGCATAAAACTAAACTCACTCACTGTTGACCATCTGGGTCCACATAAGGTTAACTTAACCGTGATAATAATCGATGCTCTTACCGTTGTGTCTGCTAAGATATTACCGCTTATATGTAGACCATGGTCCATCTTCATACAGATGCACCTGCTCTATTGTAGTAAGAAATGGCAGATTCTGTTTAAAACACGAGAATGCGTTGAATAAAATTCCAGTTGTCTTCAATTCCCAACTCCCTTATGTGCATACCATTAGTTTAGGTATAGTATGTTAGTTGTTAAAGCATATGTGGTTAAGTTAAGGTTCCAAATGAGATTTGTAAGAGTATTTGTTTTGATTCCAGTTCCGTTTGATATGCAAAACAGGTGGCAAAGCGACACATATTCTATTGCACATTGCCAACATATGTACATATTTACTGAACTGATATATCTTTAGCTACCAGTGCTTGGAATACTTATTGAAAGCATGCTCTATTGTGCATTGTTGGCTGTCTCACATGTATGCATTTATGAATCACAACCAACTAGTCACACTGCCATTACAAAAAGACGAGCGCACCTGCTTCACCGATGGCATCCAACACAAGTGCATTGAAAGACAAGGTCAACTATGCACCTGAGCAAAGACAAAAGCATGTTATACAAGTCCAAATGGGGAATAGTATCGGAAACCACATTGGTCAGTGATACGCCAACTTGGACTTTCCAGCCTTTTCCACAAACGGTTGGTTTCATCACTGATCTTTCAGTTGTCCATATCCATCAGTTTTTATATGTCTGTTTCGCCTTTTACACCCATGGGTATGTAATGAAATAAGGAAATGGGAGAGGGCCGCGGTTTCATCTCCATAGAAATATGCACTTTCCAGGTTGTGGAAATCTGAGAAATATTGGTATTATAAATATGACTCATGCTGAAATTATTAACAACAGTTCTTTGCAGACACAGAGTTGTAAGACGTCAAATGAAAGGCCAAGTGTCATCAAATGGAAGATTAAAAGTTACATTTACACCATTCATAATTTTGTTTCCCTTTACCTGTTCTATGGATACTAGCTTGGTTCAAAGACTTGTTCATACTGATAAATTACGAGTGTATTTCCTGAAAGTGCCACATTAAATACTTACCCGCGCCTGCAGTGTTGTCATAAGTTGCAAACACCCAGTAGTTGCTATGAACAAAGTTGTGTGTTTTTGCTGTAAACTTATCTATGAACTTCCTTAATATTTCTGAAAGTTTGGCTCAATTCCTTAACAATGCAAATGCGCTTGACCAGATGGTCTCAATTCCCTACTTTATGGATATCAGCTTTCACCATTCTTTCTAATGACGTCTGAGCTAAATTTTGTCCCGTCATCAGCCGAACGCTGACTAGGTAGAGACAGTTTATGATATTTTTAAACAAGGTAGCACTATTACTCAACTGGGAAAAAACGTCCCCAAGATGTTCTTATCCATCAAAAATATAATATATTCTTGATCTTGTATCTCTAAAAGGCCTTTGAAAAGTTTTGAAATCGTGTTGATGTGTATGAAGACTTATATCAACACATCCAGAAATATCCCCATTGTCAATCAGAGTGGCTGCATTCATTCATCAGAGTGAGATGAGAAAGATATCAGCCCCGAGCAGCACCGTGATTCTATTGTGTGATCACTGATTGGATGGCGTGAGTAAAGCATGAGGCTCCGTCTGATTGCTCTTGATTGGTAGAGGCGTGACAGGTTGATTTGGCAAGTCATGAGTTTGTTTCTTCTAACAAAGGTTCACTCATCTTGACATTGTCCGTATGTGTCTGATGTGATTGAGCAACACTAGTGTCACCGTGGCTTGCCATGAGTGACAAGCAGCAGGGAGTCGGTGGTGTCAAAGTAGGTCTCAGATATAACACCATCCTCGTCGATAATTACCCATCATTTCCTACTCACTGCCTAAAGTATCAGCCTTTATACTTTCAAAAACCGCCTTGCTTCTGAATTCCAACAGTCGCTGCTTCAACCACGTTTAAGTCCAATTGGTATATTGCGTCAAGTTTACCTTTTTCAGCTGTTAAAGTAATCCCTTCTCTACAATGGATCGATCAGCCAGTATAATCAATTCTTTGTTGGATTCCTCCTTTGATATGAGTTACCAGCCCTTGGTTGACTACACACTTACTGACTCTGAGGACGAGGATTACTCATTGGACCAGACAATAAACAGTCTCAAATCTCATCTGGCAACCATGAAGACAACGGTGACGGATGATGTGTGTTGTCGCCTACGTCGTCGGGTCCAGATGAACGAAGAAAGGAAGATCCAGGAGAAGAGAGTGTCCTTGGTCCTGGAGACAGAAAAGAGGGAGGAGGAGAAGAGAAAGAACCAGGTACTCAAAGAGGTCCTCACGTTCAGAAAGACGTGTTCCAGTCCATTGGATACTGAAACCTTCCGACGATTCAGCCCACGACGTGTTACCATGAAAGGAGCAGCCAAGACCCGCCCCTTCAAGAGACATGCCGTGTCCTTGAAGAAAGTCAAGACGACACCTAAACGCCAGAGCGCCTTTCACTACATTCTGCTGAGTGAGAGACTGTGCTTCAGGTCCATGGACTAAAGTAGTGACGAAACATTGTGTTGAACGAGTCCTTACATGTGACATAGACCAGTGTCACTGTTCTGTTTTCCCAGGAGGATTCTACTATATAAGAGGACAGTTGATGCCGATGTATGAATACGCCTGTTAAACACCTATGTTAAGTCTTTGCAAATGTGTCCATGTGAAAGCTAATGTTCAATGTTGATTGTTATATTTTCCGTCTGTTGTTATCTACCAGAGTCAAGTGCTGATGTGGAGGTAGAATCACGTGTTATTCAAAACAATAAATGTTGTTTCAAATAGAGTTGATGTTTCGATTTTGTTGATGCAAGACGTGACTATTAAGAAAGTTTGGGTGCCTACAACGGTTGCATGGCATTTGTTGAGCATCTTTGCCATGTAGCTGGGATATTGTTGTGCGGCATAAAACTAAACTCACTCACTGTTGACCATCTGGGTCCACATAAGGTTAACTTAACCGTGATAATAATCGATGCTCTTACCGTTGTGTCTGCTAAGATATTACCGCTTATATGTAGACCATGGTCCATCTTCATACAGATGCACCTGCTCTATTGTAGTAAGAAATGGCAGATTCTGTTTAAAACACGAGAATGCGTTGAATAAAATTCCAGTTGTCTTCAATTCCCAACTCCCTTATGTGCATACCATTAGTTTAGGTATAGTATGTTAGTTGTTAAAGCATATGTGGTTAAGTTAAGGTTCCAAATGAGATTTGTAAGAGTATTTGTTTTGATTCCAGTTCCGTTTGATATGCAAAACAGGTGGCAAAGCGACACATATTCTATTGCACATTGCCAACATATGTACATATTTACTGAACTGATATATCTTTAGCTACCAGTGCTTGGAATACTTATTGAAAGCATGCTCTATTGTGCATTGTTGGCTGTCTCACATGTATGCATTTATGAATCACAACCAACTAGTCACACTGCCATTACAAAAAGACGAGCGCACCTGCTTCACCGATGGCATCCAACACAAGTGCATTGAAAGACAAGGTCAACTATGCACCTGAGCAAAGACAAAAGCATGTTATACAAGTCCAAATGGGGAATAGTATCGGAAACCACACTGGTCAGTGATACGCCAACTTGGACTTTCCAGCCTTTTCCACAAACGGTTGGTTTCATCACTGATCTTTCAGTTCTCCATATCCATCAGTTTTTATATGTCTGTTTCGCCTTTTACACCCATGGGTATGTAATGAAATAAGGAAATGGGAGAGGGCCGCGGTTTCATCTCCATAGAAATATGCACTTTCCAGGTTGTGGAAATCTGAGAAATATTGGTATTATAAATATGACTCATGCTGAAATTATTAACAACAGTTCTTTGCAGACACAGAGTTGTAAGACGTCAAATGAAAGGCCAAGTGTCATCAAATGGAAGATTAAAAGTTACATTTACACCATTCATAATTTTGTTTCCCTTTACCTGTTCTATGGATACTAGCTTGGTTCAAAGACTTGTTCATACTGATAAATTACGAGTGTATTTCCTGAAAGTGCCACATTAAATACTTACCCGCGCCTGCAGTGTTGTCATAAGTTGCAAACACCCAGTAGTTGCTATGAACAAAGTTGTGTGTTTTTGCTGTAAACTTATCTATGAACTTCCTTAATATTTCTGAAAGTTTGGCTCAATTCCTTAACAATGCAAATGCCCTTGACCAGATGGTCTCAATTCCCTACTTTATGACGTCTGAGCTAAATTTTGTCCCGTCATCAGATGAACGCTGACTAGGTAGAGATAGTTTATGATATTTTTAAACAAGGTAGCACTATTATTCAACTGTGAAAAGCGTCGCCAAGATGTTCTTATCCATCAAAAATATAATATATTCTTGATCTTGTATCTCTTAAAGTCCTTTGAAAAGTTTTGATCCCAAATGTCCTCAAATTAGACTGAAATGATGAGGATATGGCGATAAACAAAATTGTGTGTTATCCATTTTAGCTAGGTTATGAAGACTACATAGAAGTTTGTTATTAGGAGAGATCCCAGAATCGTTTATCTAATGATGTCAATGAACAAGATGGTTAGGACTATAGATGCTCAAGTGCATCACACTAACGGTACATTTAGCATGGTGTCCAATATATGTACTTAATGATACATCGTTTTTTGTGTCTGTTGACAAATGTGTTTCATAAGATGGTGAACCATTTATTTTACTAAATCCCATAGCGATAGCAATCGTAGTAAGACACATCATTTACAGAAAAGTGCTTGACATATCTTACTCCCATTGAAACCATTTTTACACTGCTCTAACGTTTAGTGAACCGTTAATTAAAGTGACATTTAACATTCGTCATGATTCTCGCCTCCCATTATATTTCATTTTTTCCAAAAACAATTTTAAGAAGCCACAATAAGTAGACATGCTATTTACATCAAAATAGAAAAAAATAAACAATCTGTGAAATCTGATCAGAGTCACCATATCCTCATCTCACCCAAAAGTCAACAAACCTCCTTTGTCTCATTTAACCTCGGGGATTGGGTTTTCATTCCCCTTGTATACCTCCTGATATCTGTGTGGAGCCATCAGTTATGTGGCACAGCGGTACAAAGGCCGATACCAGATGAGGTATCTAGTGCAAGATGCGTTAGCGATATGGTATAGAGAAACAAACCCGGCCATAACCTTGGGGAAGATCTGAGCTAGGTTTAGGTAGCAGCTACCCTCGTGGCTGTATGTTGAGGAGATACAGGGATAAGTGGCGAAGAGAAAATATTTGAAATATGTTTGATTGATATTAAGCATGTTGCATTTGCATTGCCTGCCCTTTGAGCACCTGTTGTGTTCAAACATTGGACTATTGATGTTTGTTTGTTATTCAGGAAATGGAACTGCACAGGTTTCAATTCTTGCCTGTTTTCCTTTGGGCTGGGAAACCATGACTGTCGTAAAAATATTATTCCAGAGGCTGGGTGTTATTTCCCACGCACTGCACTTTTGAATAGAAGTTATAATTTTTTTTCTAAATGCCCAAACAGCTTATGTTACCATTATTCCGCCCACAGAACATCCTCATATTTCCAGGAGATATCTGCCGTGGTGATGGTAACACGGTTGACTTTTGGGTTTGGCAAAATACGATGCAGTTTAGCATGGCTTGCTGACCTTTCCCGAAGTTTTATACTAAAAAAATCAGATCAACATTTACCCCTATGAAGTCTTTGCAATTGCTTCCATAGTCTGTGAAAGTTTGGCAAAAATGAATGGAACCGTAAACAGTGTTTCCCAGGTCAGAAGGTGACTCAGAGTTCAAGGAGGTATTTGTTCCTCAGTATTTTGATTTCTAAAATGTACGGGCACACGCATGACCCTGTAATTCTGTTTCGCGTAAAGGGAAAACCCTTCACTGGTCGTCCTTGTTTAACAAATGTCCATCATTATTTGTTCTCGTTGTTCTTTGTGGTGATTCACAATCAGCAAATAAGGGCTCTGCTCAATTGTGGCCGCAAAACGGAAAACAGTAGCCTTATGTTCTAATTATATTACGCCAGTACACAACAATGCCAAGATTTACACACAGGCTCTGCATTTTAACAAGCCAGTGAGGGTGAGGGTGTACACTGATAAACTGAGGGCTCAGATTATACATGAAGTGCCGTGGCAAGACAAAACCTAATCGTTCTAGGATGAGGTTTATTTTAAAATCACCCAGGGCACATCATCTGCAGCAATTAGCAACTCTCCTGAGTACATCTGAGTATATCAACGAGCATGCCCAGCGCCTCGTTTTTGATACTTACAGAAGTGACAGAACATCTCTTGACAGCCACACCCGTCTCATTTCTTGAGAGAGTATATATCATCATATTTACAGCAACACCATAGACCTTGTTGCTAAACCAGTCTCTGTGTTCTTCAGAAAAAGCACCGCTTTGGAATAAACAAATGCAGTCGAGTCAGTCCTTCGGTATGCTCTTAATATCACCCAATTCGAATGTTCCGGTATGCAGAAGTACTTCCGTGTTTGTGTTTATGAAAGAGGAAATGCAATATCTCGCATTAATCACTACATCCGTACACGCGCCGTGTTTACTTTCTAGGTTGCACTTCCGCATTCCAACATCCCGTTAGGACGAGATTTTGACTTGTATTTCCGGCATGTTGATACAGAATAAACAGGTTTACTCTGTATCGATAGACAACAGACACGGCCAGTTTTGCACTAACCAGTATACTTTGGAAACTAGTTACACACTTGTACCATATCACCCATCTGTGAGATGTCAGGTATTATTGTCATGTCTCGAAGAGCATCATTAGTGGAGAGAGGGTAGGGTGTAGTTTCTGAACCGCCTTTAGTGGTGTTATACAGTTGTTCAGCTTGGTGATTCTACATTATTTGTTGCCCGGGAACAGAACTTTGTCTTAGAACATTTAATGTATTTCTAGAGTTATAGAGTGATTGAGTTTAGTTTTACGCGGTTCCAGCAATATTGTAGAAATATCACGGAGGGGAAAATCACAATGAGCCTCACACATTGTGCACATGCGAGGAATCGAACCCGAGTCTTCGTTTAATCACTAGAATTACCTAGCATTCCTAGGATAACATAACTGTGTTTGTTACAGAATACACTTACCATTTCACGGGGAAAGGAGGTGGGATTGTTGTTAAACGTACGTCCATAAATCTAAAGCCGCTTTTACATGCACACAGTTACTTACAGGAGTTCATCTGCTTATGTGAGTAACTGTACCTATGGTAAGTAAAGTGACCACGTAAACGTCACAAAACGAATTTACTAAAAGAAATATTTATACTCCTGCAGTAGATTTACATCTGCTCCGGAGGTAAAGTAAAAGTTCATTTATTTCTAAAGTATTTTTCTCCAGGAGCAAATTGACCATGTAAATAATACTTCTGATGTACTCCTGTCAGCAAATACATTGCTCCATACCTTTAGATATGCTATTATTACATTATCATTGTGTTGTCAGTGTTTCATATAAAAAGATACGTTTCATTGGCATTGATATGTTTTCATAATCCGTTTTTGTCACTTTTTTCGATTTCCTTTTGTATGACCATGCCATATGACATGGTTCTTCTATCTTTTCCCTTCTAAGTCAAGTTTTATCACGGTCTATCATGGTATCCATGATGAGCCGTTGGAAAGGGGCTGCCGAGTCCCGAAAGCTCAAAGGCATACTGCGGCTCGTCCACAGTCCTTACGTTTACACTGTTTACGTTAACTTAAGTCAGTGTGACAACGTATCAGTTTCCTAAGTTCATTTAAGATTTTACATTATATCTCGGTTTTTTTTCAAATTGTCTTTTCCTTTTCTGTATCAATGCTTATGCAATACAAGTTGTCCTGAAGTAAATAGAGCAATTATTAGTTTCTTCTACGTGTGTACTGGAACAACCCTGTGATTGTAAAGTATGCTTGTTTTTCAAACAATTCGACCTGTGCCCTTAGAGGTTATGATGCATATCTATTGTGCATAAAATGCATAGAATGTCGCACACTAATAGTAGTAGCAAAAGTTCGTAACAGTCACTTGTTTGTTTTATCCGCGCTTTATGCATGTACAAGATACTACGTACGTTACTATTCCTGTCAATGGACACCATTGTACCTTCCGATACTTTGTCAACTCCCTGAGGAACATACAGCCTAGAAGCATACTTACATAACTAATAGTTCACGCTGTCAATGCCATAGGTATCCATATTACAGCTGGGTGGACTGGGACATTGCGGATGGAGGTGACTTGCTCATTGATGTGCAAAGACAGATGCTATATCCACTACACTATTGCACTGAAGACGCAGCTGAGATGACGACAGCCATAATGTAACAAATACCACTGTAAAGATACACTGACAAAGCTGCCTTTTACATTGTGCTATCTGTAGTAGAGAATTTGTAGCATGCGATCAGTCGTGACAAACAGAGCATGCTCTTATTTCCGGTACACATCTTAAGCAACTTTTCAGATCGTTATGACAATGGGAGTTATTTCGATATTGAGATGATTCAGGTTCGTGCTACAAATCCTATTTAATTAGGATGCCTTTTTGCCATACATGTCTTTACTCATCCCAAATTTCTCCACCCGCCGACCCACCGATCATCATTAAAGGTGCCTTGGGCAGGTCTTGCATTAAAAGAATGTTGCAGATCTCCTCTCTGTTTTAAAATCACGAGCCTGCTTATTTTGTGTCTGAGGATTAAATTACCAAACTACTTCAAAACCAGATGTCTGGGTGGTATGTAGACCAGATATACTCCTATTGGTTAAATGTCCACGTGTATAGCAAGTAAATATAGTTTTACTCCTGTGAGTTAATTTACTCCCAAAGTAAATATACTTTCAGAATTTACAGGAGAAAATGCTCGCATGTAAATGAGACTGTATGTAGTCTGTTTATTATGCACAATCAGTGCCTGAGACTAGTATTGAATCACAATTGAAAAATCACTCATAGAATTTATCACAATTCCTTTGGGATTAAGTTGAGTTTCGTTACAGCCGACCTTTCTCTTAACCCGGTTTCATTACACGGACAGTCGATTGTATTTCATCGCTCCGTGATCCAATGTGTATGTGTGGCACTCCGTCTATGAGACATTGGAGGTATTTGTGACAAAGAAACGACGAGATCGTTGACTTCAGCACTTGTTACTCGTTTCAAATGATGTATTCCCACTCATTCTGCTCAGACACTTAGCTTTTAATAGTATTAGTTAATACCTTGCGTAGTATTCTACAGGGTAGAGCTGTCGACAGAAATACAGAGGCTTAGACTGACACGTTTATGGGGGACTAAGGTCAGACATACGTCAGTTAACGCCTTAACTGGCGCCTTTAACATAGGTAACGCTAGCAGGAAAACGAAAAGGAAACCAAACAAAAAAGTACATGTATCATTCACTGCTCAGTCAGACGCGTCCAATTGCGTCCGTGTCTATTGAGGAACATTGCTGTTTGAAGGTTTGCAGTTTTTCAGTGGAGATCACTGTGACGTTGCAAGTCTTTTTTATGGGAGGTTACATGCATCGTTCTAAACCAATTGGTAAACTTTGCCATGACAATGATATTACCAGGAGATTTGGAAGGGATCTCTCAAACAGTATGTAGGATCAAACTCTGGTGTCATAATCATGAAAAGTTGATAAATATAACAAACTTGATATTCCCTACAGTCTGTGTCAGAGATCCAAACCAATGTCCATGTGTGCACGTCTCCGTATGGTAGTGCACATGTCTCTGTATGGCAGTGCAGATGTCTATGAACAGTAGTGTACATGACACTGCATGGCAGTGCATATGGCTATGAACAGTAGTGTACATGACACTGTATGGTAGTGCATATGTCTATGAATAGTAGTGTACATGACACTGTATGGTAGTGCAGATGTCTATGAACAGTAGTGTACATGACACTGTATGGTAGTGCATATGTCTATGAATAGTAGTGTACATGACACTGTATGGTAGTGCATATGGCTATGAACAGTAGTGTACATGACACTGTATGGTAGTGCATATGTCTATGAATAGTAGTGTACATGACACTGTATGGTAGTGCATATGGCTATGAACAGTAGTGTACATGACACTGTATGGTAGTGCATATGTCTATGAATAGTAGTGTACATGACACTGTATGGTAGTGCAGATGTCTATGAACAGTAGTGTACATGACACTGTATGGCAGTGCATATGTCTATGAACAGTAGTGTACATGACACTGTATGGTAGTGCATATGTCTATGAATAGTAGTGTACATAACACTGTATGGTAGTGCGTATGTCTATGAATAGTAGTGTACATGACACTGTTTGGTAGTGCATATGTCTATGAATAGTAGTGTCTATGGTAGTGCACATGTCTCAGTATGATAGTGCATATGTCTCTGTATGAAAGTGCATATGTCCTTTTGTGGTCGTGCAAGTGGCCCGCCATGGTAGTAATTAAAAACAGGGGCACAGATGGCTTAGTCGTCTAAGGAACCTCATTTTACTGTGGAGAGTTACGTCCCTTACATGAGCACGGCACCTTTGATCGTTAGAACCATGCATTCGTTACGTCTTCGTCTGCCCGGCAAGCTACAAACGTGTGAACATGCATCACTTGGGGCTCATCACGGACCCACACCGTGATATAATCGATATTGTGTAAGGGATATATTCAAGCACACTAGCTGACAGTGTTCTAATAGTACATACAGTCACTCTGGGGCTCAAAAACTGGGATTCCTTGGCGTGAGTATCTAATCACTTGAAGCTGTCAAATGAAGGTGAACATGACGGTCACAAACATACAGTGACTATATATAGACTCTGAGTGTAACAAGTACCGTGATTTTCTATATTGAGATGGGTAATTATCCAAATATTCTAAATCGGTTAGTCATAAACGTACGGGTACAATTTGACGTTTTTCCCCCTGCTAAGATGACCTGCACCTAAAATAGAAAGTTGAACCTGTTGACGAGACGTTAGTGTCTGCCCACATAAATCATGGACATCACGTAATGTTTGACTTTAGATCACTGTTTCATTGCAGAATAGCACATGTTACATGCTATTCTAAAGCATCAATTTAGCGTCGTGTGTCCGTTCCGTATTTCCAGCTGGATTTGGTAAATGATTGTGTTCCCGAGACCCCATACGTTCGCATAAATGCACATGTTAAAGAATGGAGGTTGCAGTAAATGTGCCCCTTTCCCTGTTATTTATTGATTTTGTTTTACTAATGAAAGCTCTGCTTTTCTGGGTGGAAATATCTAACTTTTCTCCGGGTTTATTTAGTGACCTAACAATAAACTTACCCGAAAATATACAGTTTGGTCGCAAATATAGCTCGAGACTATTTTATGAAGCATTTCAGGGCCAGAGGAAGGGAATGTCATGTTCAAACGAATGCGTACATACTTCTATCACCCTTGCGACATTATTATTTCTAATTAATATTTCAGTTGCTTAGTTCTTACGTACATATTTTAAGGACTATGAGCATTTACTGACCCGATGACAATGTAAGCACTGTACAACTCGTGCAATCGTACGGAATGGTGACACAGTGTCACTATAAGATGCACCATGCCACTTTTCCAGCCTCTTGCGCACACATAGAGAACAGTGACCCAATATCAATGAGCGTAAGAACAGTGTCACTACAGAATGTCATCCCATTATCAATGTAAGCACTGTACAACTCATGCAATCTCTACTGCACACGTACGGAATGGTGACACAGTGTCCCTATAAGGTGCACCATGCCACTTTTCCAGCCTCTTGCGCACACATAGAGAACAGTGACCCAATATCAATGAGCGTAAGAACAGTGTCACTGGTACAGACTCTTGTGCAGTCGTACAGAATGTCATCCCATTATCAATGTAAGCATAAACACTGTGTCATGCAGCCAGCCACAAGTGTAGTCAAAAGGAATAGTGTTCCAAAATCAACGTAAGCATCGTGCCACTCACTGGTCTAGCCTCTAGTCCATCAATATAGAACAATGGCCCAATACTAATAGATATGTTCAACTAGCTTAGCTCCGAGTTCACCCCTAGAGAATAGTGACCCAATATCATGTAAGCACTGTGCCACTCACCCACCCAACCCCCGTGCACACGTGTAGAACAGTGGCCCAATATAAATGTAATGGCGGTGTGATTCACTCACCCAGAATCTAGTGCACCCGTAGAGAATAGTGACCTCAATATAAAAAGTAATACCTGTTACTCACGTAGCTTCTGTTGCACCCGTAGAGAATAGTGCCCCTATGTATAAGTAATCACTGTGTCAATCGCGGAGACTCTAGTGTACGCGTAATGAATAGTGACCCAATGTCACCTGTACTGAACCATATGTGTAAACAATATTTAGACCATATCACGATGATCGGATAGTGACCCCATTCAATGTCATCCCTGAGAGTCACAACGCACTGTAACCTTCAAGAGAGACAGTAGTAGGGAAGCGCCTTGGCGAACACAGTGTCGGGGGACGGCCAGCCATACATTTCCGTTCACAACCTCCTTCAACCTGCGGCTGCAGACATACCCAAACACAAACAATAACAAATATCAAACATCGTTTCATGTTCAGCCTATCTCGATCCCTTGTTTTAGCACGGCTATGAACAACAGCCAATACACATGCTCCTACAGACACACCCTGGCGTGCTCCAGCGATATCGTCTTGTACAGACTTACCTAGCAGTCTATGAAAAAAATAATGTCTGGCGATATTTCTGGTTCACCTTGAAATGACAACTTGGAAGCATTTAGCATTTACACGCACTTACGTTCGACACAATTATTCGCCGCACAGCTGACGTCCCTTCACAATGAAACTACGAAACTGATGTCCCAGTAACTACTGTGATATGAATATAGATAGCTTGTGACGTAACGGCGTTCGGGCTATGCAGTCCAGTTGCCGTAATGCGGATAAAACAACATCGGAATTCCATTTGGAAGTACTGCCTCGTGACGGTGAGTACATTGTATCACTTTTTGTCGTTAATGATTGCATATTGTACATAGGCTAATCAGTGATATATGCAACGTATACATGTATTGTACGCGGTGTATGTATTATGTTCATCTTGGAATGATACCTTAGCGTACAATTGCTGACTACACAATCCACAAAAACTTCTATAGACATCACATGTGTATCATGACTGAGATAGTCTGTGTAGTTTATACCACGCAGTGGGTCTTGTATCAATGTTAGAAAACGGAACGTGTTTTATAAACACAAATCAGTACGTGTTGGGTCACTGTTCTGTCAGCGATATGTTGACATAGCACTGTGTTTTATTTTATTTTCTACAAATATGAACGTAATGGTGTAGTTATAGTATCTGCGGACTGATTTATGTCTGTTTTGTAAAACTGTTATTGGAACTGTCACGGGAAATAATACATCATAGTTCAATGATACTTCCAGAACAGATATCAGGATCCTGGTGTCAACATAGGTGACAGATATTTCCAAATCCGTATTTTCAAAGAGAATGTTAATAAATAGTTTTGCTGCATATTTCGGGAAAATATACTTGCTTGAAAATCACACAATCTATTTTCATACATACATGCAATAATGCATACACACACACACACACGCACGTACGCACACTACATACATACATACATACATACATACATACATACATACATACATACATACATACATACATAAGTGTTTTTAATTATGTACAGCCGTGCTTACATACATACATATATACACACACCTGCGTACGTACCTACCTACCTACAGTGAGTGAGTGAGTTTAGTTTTACGCCACACTCGGCAATAGTCCAGCTATATGGCGGCGGTCTGTAAATAATCGAGTCTGGACCAGACAATCCAGTGATCAACAGCATGAACATCGATGTGCGCAACTGGGAACCGATGACATGCGTCAACCAAGTCAGCGAGCCTGACCACCCGATCCCGTAAGACGCCTCTTACGACAAGCACAGTAGACATTCATGGTAAACATGGGTTGCTGAAGGCCTATTCTACCCCGGGACCTTCACGGGTCACATACATACATACATACATACATACATACATACATACATACAGACATACATACATACATACATACATACAGACATACATACATACATACATACATACATACATACAGACATACATACATACATACATACATACATACATACATACATACATACATACATACAGACATACATACATACATACAGACATACATACATACATACATACATACATACATACATACATACAGACAGACAGACATACATACAGACATACATACATACATACATACAGACATACATACATACACACATACATACATACAGACATACATACATACATACATACATACAGACATACATACATACATACATACATACATACATACATACATACATACATACATACATACATAATTTTGAAGAGCCGTGCTTCTAAATACAAAATATGACAGTACATTGAGGTCAAAACGTAATGATATAATAATATAAAGCAATATCCATTTAACACAGTTGAAAAGGGAATTTAAAAATCGTTATCTGTGCTTGCCACCGAGATCAGTTGTAGTGTTGTTGAGTGACGTGATCTCCAACACATCACAGCCACACTTGATTGACGTACGGCTCGGGTCCAGTCGCCAGTCAATGCCACCCTGCACATACAGTGTGAGGTACGTCGAGCACCACTAGTGCAGCTTGATCGAACTAAGTACGATTTATTTGATGTGTACGTGACTGGAGAGCAAAGTGAGGTCATCTGACGCAACCTAGGAGTAGGAATTCGTTCATGGTTGATAGGATTGTGAAAGGGTATTGGTTGTTGAAGCACTCTTGTTACTATATTTAAACAATTCACGTGATGCCGGAATGTCTGGCAGTTAATCTGATACCTGTTTTTTTTTATTTGCATTCGGTACCATGTCCTCGATTATCGTGATGTCATTGTTGATATATAAATTCACTCTGTTTTTTATTCCGACATTGTTGATTTTCATTTTTCTTTATTGGTTTTAACTCTTTATTTATCGGTGTGATTTACGTTCATTCACACAATCACCTCTCGTTACCTTTGAGTGTGGAAAGACAGTTTGCGCCCGTAAGGGACAAAGGGGATTGCGTGGACACAATGGCTGCATTGTGTGGATAATACGAAGGCCGCGGTGGACGTCATTTTGCTGTATGCATTCTTGCTCCGTAAAGGGGTGGTTAATGTAGTTGTTAATGGAACCACGGAACAAATATAAGTGTGGTATTGATGGAATATTCCCATTGCTACATACTGCACGTGTAACATGACTCGTCTTATCCCTTGACATATGGTTTGGTTGTTGTTGTTGTTCAACGCCGGCAATATGCCGGTTATGTCGAGTCTGGACCAAACAACCCAGTGATCAACAACTTGAGCATCTTTCGACACAGTTGGGATACGATTACACCCGATCCCGTTAGTCGCCTCTTATAACAAGCATGGGTTACTGATGAAGAGTTCTAACCCGGATCTTTACAGGTTCTTGATTAAAATCTCCAAGTTGTTTTTATCACGATGTACATGGGGGATATGACGATTTGAGGGTTCTGGAGACAAATGCAGTTGCAGACTCTCAGCGGCGAGTCACGAGGTAGTTGGTGAAATAGTTAAATGCGGCTTAAAGACATAGTCACTCACAAGTTTGTAATAATGTTGTTCTTATATCCCAAGCTACCTCCTAGCGTGAGTGTAAAAAACCCTGATGCTACACGTAGATTTCGGCGCTACACATGTCACCCACTCGTGTCCATCTTTGCCTGCCGGGACGTGTTAGTAATCTGCAACGTTACCAGGGGGTGAAGGGAATGCAGCTCCGCTCCGACCCCGGCAACATGTAACACAACGTTTACCTTTGACAACCACACGTGGGTCAGCTGTGTTGGGTCGTATACCATCAAATAACGGTCGACAAGCATACAGGTCGACATTCATCACGTAGATGAGTCCATGTCTGTCACGTACGGCGACGTTTTATTACCAGCCGTACGGGGGCTTTCCATGGGTAATTGCGTGATCGGATACTTTTTATTCTTAATTTCTTCTATTTCGGGAAGCATGCCGATTTCATTTGAATAGGTATTGCTTCGTGATGAATGTTTATAAAATTAATAAATTACGACTGGCAGTCATTCAAACTGTAGCCACGTGGTACACCGAGCACGGGCTAGCGAGTGGAGGGCTCGGGTGAAATGTTTAAGGTGTCATTTATTCTCATTTATCACCCTCCCATTTGTTGATTTATTGGTATCCAAGGGCCCTCCATAAAGTTGACCCCCGTCAGTCCACGGATAGATTTCTTGGAACATAGTCCCGGTTAACAAGGTTTCATTGTCCCTGGCCGTCATGAACACAATACGCTCTGCGCAGGAAGATGTGTGATTTTCTTTGATTTCCTCTTCTCTGAATCCACGTCTGTCTCTATGGTTGTCATTGAAGCAATGCCTGGCTTGTTCTTCAGTATCGAGACTATGTTTTCATGTTGTAGCAGCAGTTCTCCTCATATTCTGTGTATGTGTGTTATCACGTGTTTTAGAGAGTATCTGTAACAATGTCTACCTGATATCTGTAGTGATCTCATGCACGGGATCTCTTTTAATGGACCAAGGATTTTATATCCTCGGGTTGTATGTGGTGTTGTGTCGTGTGCGTACGTGCGTGCGTGCGTGCGTGTGTTTGTGTGTGCGTGCGTGCATGCGTGCGCACGCTTGTGTTGTCGGGAGAGAATAGGGTTATGCGTAAAAAATATAGGAGACATGTCTGTGATGTGTGTGTGCGTGAGCGTGCGTTTTTGGTGGGATGGGGTTGAGGTTGGGTGTTGAGGAGAAAGACAATTTGTAGGACCAGCAGACTAGTTCTGAATAATGGTGATGATGATGCTGATGATGAAGAAGATGACGATCATAGTGATGACGACGATGTTGCTGTTGAGATGGTGACTGGTTGAGATGCACATTTACATGAAACAATATTAAAACAGAGAAACACAAAGAACTCGATCCCCAGCCAGTACTACGTGGAATCAGATATCAACGAGGTCGTCCTTAGCAGTGATTCATCTCGTGCAAAGTAATTACACAATCCTATCATACGTTACATTGATCATGCATACCTCCGCATGCATGAGACGTAGCATATGTCTGCTCACAGGCGAACACAGGGGAGGTCAAACAGCACAAATTGTGCACGAAAGCTGAAGCATCTGCTGACAGCCCAAATACAAATAATATCAGAAATACTATCAACACCCCAGTTAATACACGTTCCACAGCAAGACATATGGAGATTCTTTGTTGGAGATTTATTTAGTATCCCGATATTTGTTCAGTGGAAACGAAATGACAGTGCTACTGCTGGGGATTGTGTGAAGCAACAGGTGTAAGATCATGCTGCATGTTGCTACCCACGTTATCAATAGGGTGTTTGTGCTTTTCTTCATGCAGGGAGGGGTGGCCCAGGGGCAACTGCTGAATGTACATAGATGCATAAGTAAATATAATTATGGTAGCAAAAGATCTGATAAACACCACTTTACGATTAGGGCGTTCTTCAGAGGGTCAGTGCACATGGTGTGTTTTTTGAAACACGAAGAGTATGGTTTAAAAAAGGTTTACCAATACAAACACGAAATACGTGCCCAGACGCATGGAGTGATTGATGGAGAAGAACTGAATCTGCTTGAATACCAATAACACACTGGCGACTGTCCACGGACAAATTCCGCACTTAACGTCTGATGCATGGTGGGGGAGCGTAGCGGGTGGGATAACCACTCTAGCGGGAGTTAACGGTATTCGTATACAAAATGTTGACTGAGTTCAGTAGACGTGCCATGAACGCTTAACAAACGCCGTGTTTTTTGCTTTAAACATTCCATAAACATGAAGTCAGACTCTGATAGGTTTCATTTTCCATATTCCCACATGTACCTGGATTTGAGATGTGAGGGGATAGAGGCTGCAGTGCTAGCCCTACGAAACCACCAGGAAGGCTTGCACAAATGTATGGGCAGTGCATCCATGATCGCAACAGTAAAGTAAGATAGTCTTAATAAGGAGACTTTGAAACAGGTGCCCCAAATTATTGACAATCGACGACCCTGTTCTGGACCCAATGTTTATTTCAAGAGTACAGGATCGATCTGAAACCTTCCTAGAGCTAAAACGGCAAAATTAAATTGTTGTAACATTTCGATTGCAAATCGTAACTTGGCTGCTCATTTCAAAACTCAACGCTATGTGGCGTCACTTACACATCCGAAAATCACAAATGAACGGCATGGTGTGCAAAACGTCGAAACTGGTGTAATCCTTACTCGCTGATGGCACGATGTGTGCATCAAAGTCTAAAGCCAGTGACTGTTGCTGAACTTGGCTAGGCGCAGTAAGAGGAGATCACCCATTCTGACGTCACCATTAGTACACTCATACTGTGTACTGTGTCTCGACGAATGAGTGAACGTTTAACAAATCATGGCGTTGTTGCCCACCACTAAATTAGAAATGTCAACCTTAAAATTTCTCGCCTCACCGTATGGTCCTTCAAATTCGTTGGCGATTACAATGGCACACAGTCACCAAGTGACGTGACCAAACAATGCACAGAAGATTTAGTCCGCCATGGCTGAGTGACAGATAAAGTCATTTTGACCAGTGTTTCGGTCATACTGATGGATCTGGTTGTGGGAGGGCAACCAGAAGAGGTGCAGGCCACTGATCATGTACAATTTTGGAGCACGGATTCAACGATTCTAACCCAAACTGATGCAAACTATGGACATAACGGTAACTGTGCTTTATAACACACCATCCTTTCTGTCTCCATGTTGATTGGACACTTATGTGAGGTCACACTGCATTAATATTGAGAACAATACGATATTGCATCAGAATTTATATTAATGCATCTTAATAACAGAAGGACTAATGTTTGTTTCTCGAGTGTATGTTAAGAGCGTTTGTCATGGTTCTTTTCATTGCCCAAAGGAACCAAAAGGTCGTTTTAATAGGTGACAACATTCGAACCCATAGTAAAGCTTTCAAAACGATCTTTTTAATCATAAGATGACATTTCCAAATTTGATCGGAAAGATGATTACCGATGGAAATCCAAATATATGTACCACATGTTACGTACTTGACTTTGCATGTGTTTGTGACCGGTGTCACACTTGTGCACACGATATATTCTCGCGTATATCTGGTGCCCCCTTCCTCCGTTAATACTGATTCATAGACGCCTGATACAGTCGTAACTATACAATGGACGTTGCTATTAGTAGAGATTCCTTACGGATTAAAATGCTTGATAGCTAATATGACGATATGTCTTAGTAGATAAGGTTTTGTCGCTTCGAATAACAGAAGCTGAGTTCGCTATATCCGTCTTCGATGTACAGGCGGTCAACAAACAAGGCTCTTAATGTAATCCCCATGATAAATTAAATGCTATTACTGTCATGAATACCAACAAACATGATATGAGCGCACCATTTAGGTTGTTTGATACACCATTACCTGAGCTATACACCATTACCTGAGCTATCATCTCTTTGCCTGCGTCTCACCATTCTACGTTGTGACAACAAAGGACAACACCTTGTTCTCCAGTCATAGACAGTCCTCGATCTAGGTGGCCAAGCCTTTCTTAAAACTCATTGCCTGGAAAATAATCAGTAAATTTTAGTCTAGTGTAAGCCCTTTACAAAGGTTGTGAGAACGTTACATGATGCTCTCCCACTGTTACTAGAAGGGGAAAATTTTGTCATCTCCCTTATCCCTGTAAGTTAACCTCCCTACGTTCAAACATCAAAGACATCCGCACCCCACAGTTATTCTCAAGTCACACAGAGTAACCTTGCCCCACGGGCAACGTCACCTCCTGGGGATATTTTAGCATATCGCTTTCCTTCGCTCTTTTTCAACACATTAGCAGTCAACCGTACACCTATCTGCAAAAAAGTGCTTTAATAGTCGTTAGCACATCACTGATGTACCTGGTCCGGCTTTAACTTTCTTGCCGTCTGTGATAAAGGTAAGCATTTGCTAGTATCGTGGCATCAATCTCCCAGTTTTCTTACCACCACTACATTGCTAACATGCCACATGCAGGTGTTACAGGATTGTTCATTGAAACCTAAGCCAGATCATACTATCAGTAGTCGGCTTTTTAATGCTTTTAGACGTGTTGTGCTTTATCAGATTTACTAAAAAGTTCTTTTAGTAGTAATATGTCCCTGGTGTCTTATAAATATTTCAGATGAAGATTTACGAGCTGGATTTTTTTCTATAACAATACCCTGGATTAGTATTAGGTGTTCAGCAGGGATATCTTCTGTGCCGTACGTAATTAATGTCGCTACCTAATTTTTCTAGATATATATGTGAATAGAAGTACAGTAAGATTCCTCCGTGTACAGAAATTGCATATTAAAGTTTTCTAACTGAACATACACCTGAACAATCGCTGTTAATGAGTGCAAAATGTTTAATATGATCTGCAAGTAAAAGAACGAAAATCAACGAAACCTGATACCTTACTGCAGGTGTTTAGACTATATCAACCAAGGATTTTACTGGAGCGTCATAACATACAATACAAGCAGGAAATGACATTATCGTGCCATACAAAATGTGTTTTCAGTTAAAGGTTCTGGGGTTATATGTCCTGAGATTTAATGCAATATACCCACACACCTGTCCGAGGAACACTTGACTCACCTTTAATTGCAAATCTATGTAACACTGATAAAAGCTAACAAATTATATTCTCCAGAATGCCAACATCATTGACAATAGAACCAGCAAACAAGAAGACGGTATATTACTGAATGTACATAAATACTATCTCTGCGTAACAAAATAGGAAAACAAAATGCCACAATATGTTTGCTCCAAGATCCATGGACTAATATTTTTTTTTATACTCATGTGGCAAACGTGTATCAAATATGAATGATTTCCACAGAAGGAATTATACAGAGTTATCATTCACAATCAATTATTTAGGAATAAACCTTTGCGTTATAATCAAGTAACTATTACTAGAGTATCTTTTCCAAAACATTAACTGGAAGATTTATTTCGCGTTTCGCTGCTTCCAAAAGATTAAGTATAAAATAATTGCACTCGTAATTTAGAGTCGCACTTCCAGTTTGATATTCCACTGTGCGGGGAGTCCATAAATTGCATTCTGTAACACTAGTGTAATACTAGTCACACGTCAGATATCTGTATACTATAGTTTGCTGACAGGTGTAATTATACCCCGACTGGCGTACAAAGTTCAAACCCACGTAGATAACTCATGGTATGAAAGAGACAGCTGTTTTGTAAACCGGATAGACGATCAAAGTATAGCCCTGCCTCGAGAGTTACCTCCTTTGACAGTAGGCAGCTGCACTGGTAGGCATTAGTGCCTACAATCGTCCTTGTTAGAATGAATAGAATACAATATTTTCGGACACTGCAATAAGCATTTTCTTCTGAAAAGGAGACAAAAAATATGTTCACATGTCTGTTTAATCATTAACCACGTCAAAGGAACATTTTTGTTTCCTAAAGCGCAATTTCTTCAGTATATCACAGAACGTACATTCTTGCAATTTGCTGTGTTAATGTTTACGCTGGTATGATACAGACAGGTAGCTGCTATGCATATTTACGTTCAAATGTTAACGATTAGTGGCGTTTTTTAACTTTACATATCCGCGGTCTTCGAACAAATATCTCTATATAGAAGATCTCATCAGTTTCCTCATCAACAGAGACATTCTGCTGAAGTTATCCGGGTCTGACTCGTCACCTTTGTTTACAGTACTGCATACCATGCGGTAGCTTTGTGAAACGGAGTATTTGACTTGAAGATCAAACTTGCTGTTCTCTAAGTCATTGTTCACAGTCCAGAAGATGGTCAATGTTTTATCCTTTCCTTTAGTGTCAACCTGTACGTTAACGTAAGTTTTGAAGTCTCCTTTAGTGTCAACCTGTACATTAACGTATTGAAGTCTCATTTAGTTTCAACCTGTACATTAAGTTATTGAAGTCAGGTGATCGTTTGTTTCAACAGAACGGTATAACAACTGGCAGGAAAGGATGTTTTTGATGGTGGTGATGACAGTGATGACGACCATCGTGATATTGAATTGATGGTGATAGTGATGTTAAAGATGATGACGGTGACGACGAGCACAATGGTTAAATTAATGGTGATGTTGATGAGGTGACGCTGATGACCAGCATCGTGATAATTACTTCATGTGATGCTGGCGGTGATGGTGACGGTGATGAGAAGCACCGATGTCGAATTGATGGCGATGGTGATGATAATGTAGAATTAATGTTTAATTATATCTGGTCGATGATGCATGTGGTATGTGGGTACCCAGCAGAAACAAAATTCCCCGAAAATACACATTGGCATTATGCAGATTGTGAAGTGACTGCAACGGATAAGCATCTTGTAACGATAAATAAAAATGGCAAGGCCACTTGATAGACGTAATATATCTTGAATCATAGCGAGGTTAGATCTATCTCACTCACTCACTCTAGACCTTTGACAAAATCCCTAATGTCTAAAGAATGCTGTTTAGACAAGTTTAGCTTCTACTCCCCGTTACGTAAATACTGTAATCCAAGTAATCTATTATGTGGTGAAGTGTTTGTTTGGCGGTTGAATACCCCGTCTGTTTCATATCACTATGAAGCTATTGTGTTAAAGGTGAAGTCACACCACTTGTGGAGACAAACAGCACATTTACAGAAATGTATGAAAATATATAAACGCTGAGTGCCAAAGATATATCATTAATATCGTTTCCATTATATGCCGTACAGATTTCGTTGGGCGTGAAAGGCTAAACTGTAGCGAAAATAGTAGAGATGAATCACTGAAACACAGAACATCAGATGTCGGCGAAAATGTCCAGCAATACATCCGAAAACAATGCCTAGCTCAGCTACATGCAATCGTTTGTTTTCATCCCTCCTTTCCAGCGGTCGTTACCTCTGACGTCGCGTGATTGACATACGTCGTAAATATATGTATATTTACGTAAGAGAGTTAAAAGAAGATCTTCACATTATGACATTGCGATATCGTTAGACGCAGTAAGAGTGAGCACGTCGGCATGCCACAAGGAAATGGAGATTATTTCAGGCTCCGTCAGTATTTGTGTATTTAACTGAAAAACATTATTGCCTTTGGAAAGGGGCACAGTGACTCTGACGATTGTTTCAAGAGGAGATGCACCTTTACACCTGCTCGTGTATGTGCCTACCTTGCGAATTTCACGTGCTTACCAGTCTTGCAGCTTGGCAAAAGCGGGCAAACTGTACACCTTGCCTGGCAGCTGAATGTCTGGTTTTGCCCACTTGCAGATGGTGACTCTTCGGGTCAAATGTTAGATAGCATTAACATGTGATTATTCTGATATAAACGCACAGAAAACGGTCAATTGTTGCTCTGTATTTGTTAACGCAGATGGTGCTATATCTAAAGTGTTTCTGCTTGATGCGCATTACTCTTCAATTTCCTCTAACGGGTGTATCAAACAACCTAAATGGTGCGCTCATATCATGTTTGTTGGTATTCATGACAGTAATAGCATTTAATTTATCACGTGGATTACATTAAGAGCCTTGCTTGTTGACCGCCTGTACGTCCCGCCAATAACTAAATTGTGATTGGTTGATCAAGTTGTATGTCTGCTGCTAGCATGCCAGTATATATCGAGGGGTTGTTATCCGTCTTTCAGTCATTGCTCTTCCTGCCCCAAAATCTTAATCAATTACAGTCTGTAATATAACTCACGTATACATTTCTTGATAGGGGATAGCATGGCGGTAAATTTAGAGACAGCTCGTTTATGATTGTTACATGGTATAAGGTGCAATATGTATCCCAGTATTCCGACCGTCAACATATTGTTGTCTGTACACAGTTAGACCACTTTTGTCAAGAGCTGATTGATGATAACTTTCAAAAACACCCGTTGATAATACTAACTTGAAACGGGGAAGTAGGGTAGCCTTGTGACTAAAGCGTTCGCTCGTCACGCCGAAGACCGGGGTTCGGATCCCCAAATGGATACCATGTGTGAGTCCATTTCTGGTGTACCCCGCAGAAATGTTGCTGGAATATTGCTGAAAGCAGCATGAAACCAAACTCAGTCAGTTAACTTGAAGCCATCATGTAACAATATGGCCAATGACAGTGAGTGCCACTGACATTCGTATGGGTATTATGTCGCCTGCATGTCTGCAAGTCGCAAAACTGAATCCGACCGAATTTGGTCGACTGTCCATCATTATTGCACATGGTATCAGCCACCGGTTTGTCTAACCCATAAGTCTTCCGTGAAATAAGAAGACTATTACTGGCTGTTATATAACTACTGTTTTGAAGGTTAATTTCCTTTCAGAAAGAAAGCAAATTTAATGCGCTCATTGGTAATATGGGGTTTATTGAATAGCACAGTCTTACGTATATGCAATTGCGCAATGGTGAAATATCTCATCTCACGATCAAGAGGGACAAACTTGACGGATGTTCTGTAGAAAGAGGGCTAAACATCAACATCTAGTACAACACTTTTGAAGGATGACACAACGTTACCATTACGTACGTGGCGAACAGCGTATGAAGATGCATTTTTCAGGCAAAGCGAGCGAGAAGACGTGCTCTGTTTCATAAGGACAACAGACCAATGTACAGTTCAGTTAATGCCATTTCTATAGTCCGACATTTTCTTGTTCCTGTGTCCAAACAGGAAGGAAAGAACCGTTTCTTCTGGTGCCATGTTACCTTCTGAGATCGTTTTGAACAAGCAAGAGAGGTGCCTTTGCGAAACTGGGACAAAATCAGCTCAGCATCCTTGTAAAATGTTTATCACTGCGGAAGGGGATACGTTTAAATACGTACATACAGACACCAATTACACACTGCCTGAATCCATCCGCAATTTCTATGATATTGGTCCCAAACCTACAATAATACCCTGGCATACTGGAATGCATTCCAAGCACGTTTGCATAATTGCAGCATGTTGTGAACTAACGTAACATAAAGCTGTACTAGAAATAACTGTTGACCAAACAAGAAGTTGACTTTCAGGAAATACACAATGACAGTTACTGGCGACGCAAGGATTTCCTATCGCATCATCGGCGGTTCATCTCAAATACTCTCTACAAAACGGTTATTAGTCGGCAGGGTTGAAGCCCGTGGATACACACTGGCGGATCTAGAGGGTGTGTGTGTTACAGGGGGTTCCTTACTTTGGGGTAAAGAATCGTCCAAGACCTGGGAGAACATGGATGGCAAATTCCCTTTTTGACGTCCAGTTCCAGTTCGTTTAGGAAGACGCAACGTTTTTACCCCTGCTGAAGACCTGCACAGGAAACTGCAAGGTGCTTGTCTTAGGCAACGGTGTCTAATCACACGTCCTTCTTCACTGCAGAAACGCCTAGCGTGTTGCAGAATCCGGGAATATCAGATGTTGAGAACATTACAGTACAGCTCATTTGTCAGATGAAAGTTACTAAATTCTACAGACAGTTTAACTATTTGGTAGTAGCCCAGGAACGAAGTGAAATTGCATTACTACAACTTGGATCTTATAATAGTCCTTGGAACCACCAATAGTCAACATTGTCAAGAGAATATACCACTGTCGTGCCACAATTCGTGTTTGGAAAACGTTCGTAAATGACAATACTATACCTCGCTATCATCGAGCCGCTATCATTCGAACGGCGTCGATTCTTTACCAATGCTGATATGAACTCCGAACTACAGATACTCCTGTAGGCACTGATGCAGGCACTTCATGGGGAACATCTATATGTAGATGCTATTCCTGCGATGGCTTTACCAAGGCACATACACAACCATGCACTTCGTACTTCTATAAACATGTGGATGTTGCTTGATTAATGTCCATGTGTATACATTATTGTGATATCTCCTGATGAAGTCTTTCTATGATGGTCACAACTTATCATTCAACTCCTGTAACTCAAACGACGCTCTGATCGTGCGTATGCTATTTTCGATCATAGATTGTACAATCTCTTAACAACATGTAGATCATGGAGTATGTACACCTGACCACAGTATCGAAATGATACCAGATGTTCTGCCCTGAACACTTAACTGACTCTTATTAGGAGCACTCGTAGATACGCCGCTATTTAAACACGGCGTTGATATCTGCAAGAAATGGTGGTATAGGAGGAACACTTGAAAAATAATTTGATGAGATACTGGTTGGATGTTTACAACCTGTCGTCTTACTGTGCCAATGCCAGTGATGTTCAAACCGTACAGGGAAGTGTGGTGTTGGACTGTGCGATATGATCTGATGGATTTATTGGTTGGTTTGTTAACGCCGCACTCAACTGTGTTCCAGCTATATGGCGGCGGTCTGTAAATAATCGAGTCTGGACCTGACAACACAACGATCAACAACATGAGCATCGATCTGCGCAAGTGGGTTTGCTTAGATGAGATGAGGTCTTTAGAGGATACCTTGTTGAACTACTTAACCAATTACCTGCACCAATCCTCATCGTAGAGGCCATTACACAGTTCGGTAGTTAGTGGGGTGATTTTGGTCATTGTTTTTCCTGACAACATGGCCATGGGTTATTGCGCATAGTACAAAAGAATGGACTGTCAGGCCCATACTCAAATATTAAATATTTACAGATCGACGTCACGTATATCCAACTGGAACATAAGAGTGTGTGCCGTTCACAAACAAACTAGGACAGAAATATTACACTGTACAAAAGCTATCATATTCACGATATCTTAATATGTGCATATACATGGCTTTACAGGATTAGATCGTGTGAAGAACGGTTTGTGCTAAATGACACACAAAAGCATTGTCTAACTGCCTCCTCCCAACGGTTGTTACCTCTTACATCATGTGATTGACACGTAAATATATGTGTATGTAAGAGGGTGAAAAGAAGGTCTTCAGATAATGGCATTACGATATCTTTAGTCGCGGCAAGAGGTAGCACATGGTATGTCACCAGGAGGTTGTTTCAAGCTCCGTCAGTATTTGTGTATTTAACTGGAAACGATATTGCAATAGGGACACAGTGACCCTGACGATTGTTTCAAGAGGTGATGCAATTTACACCTGCTCATATATTTGCTTACCTTGCAAAATTCACGGGCGTTAGCCTTACAGTTCGACAAGAGCAGGGGTAACAAAACACCTAGCTTTGCAGGTGAATCTCTGGTAGAGATTGGCTCCTCGCGTCACGTGACACACTGCACGCCGTCCAGTGTGTACGTGACAATTCTGAGGGGACATGAGCACACATAAAACGACAAAACATTGCTCCACATTTGATCCTGGCACTGGGGTCACATCAAATGTGTTTTCAGTTTTCAGTTTTCAGTTATATACTCTTCAAAATAAGTACAGAAAGTTCATTTTAACTTACGTTTGAAACAATTGGGAGATATAACGGAGTCAACCAATGTTGATGCAAGAATTAATGTCTTAAGAGCACATCACCACTTGTACTTCCTCATGACCACAGTTGTTTTCGCCCAGACTCTGTGATACGCCTGAGAAAGTTCAGCAGCACTTGTCGGCCTTGGTCGCACATCATCGAGCCACCTCTGAATCTCGTCCCACCAGTGTTCTGTCGGGTTTAAGTCTGGACTGAGAGCAGGCCATTGAAGAGTTTGTATGCCGTGTTGACGGAAAGTCTCTAGTTGCTCTGGCAGCTTGGGCACGCGCATTGTCCTGCTGGAAGACGTGGTTTCCATGGTGAACAAGAAATGACAAGACGAAAGTTCTGGACGCTTCATCAATGTAGCGGGCAGATGTTACACCATTTCCTCTACCAGGGCCAATATTATTTTCGAGCAATTCAATCATTATGCTCTTTGTCAGGCCTGCTGTATATAATATTATGATGTTGATTGGGATGCCAGGGAATTCTCAGGTCTCGAATATCTCCCAAACAGATTTCATTGGGTTTAAAAGACAATATAGGATTGATCACACAATGACACGGGTGTTCACGAAAATATCTAGCAATGCACACAAAAACAATGTCTGGTTCAGCTACATGCAATCGACTGTTTTCCTCTTTCCTTTCCTATGCTTGTTAGCTCTAACGTCCTGTGATTGACGTACGTCATACATACTTGGATATAAAGACGGCATTCCTATAATGACATTACGATACATCGTACTGGAGCACACTGTATTGGTTTTTTTCAAGATCAAATGAAGAGTATTTCAGGCTCCGTCAATATAACTGTGTTCAACTAAGAAACATTATTGCAACTGGAAACGGGCACAGTGACTCTGGCGATTGTTTCATTTTCATCCTTTTCCAGATTCACGTCCATGCCGTAAAATTAACACGTTATTATTTTGATAAAAGCTTACAGGAAACAATCAGTTCCAAGTCAATATCTGATACTACCATTTGTGTCATAACAAATGTGTTCTCATCTTCAAATGTTCTACAAATTGAATCACAATCGTTATATTTAACAAACATCAGAAATAAGACTCAAATGTTATGCATAACATTTATTACCTCCATGTGTTTTTTCCGGCCCCGATAACGTACTGGAATGGGATGAACAGGTAATATGTCTGCCGAATGCGTGTCATCATAATGTCAGAGATATATGGATGAGATATGCGTTTGATGTTTACAGTTTGCCTTCTTCGTTTTAACAATGCAAATGTGTCTCAGATTGGGTATCATGCGTTGCGGTGCAGTGCTATTCGTGGTATGTTGGTGCTAGGTGTTGTATGGTCCGGTGTTTGTTTGGTGGATGGTAACGTCATCTATTTTATGTCAGTTTAAAGTTGTGAGAGGTGTTAAAGCTGCACTTCACGTTGAAGATTCTGACTTACCATGGAACCGCATGAACATATTGCAGCGGCCAAGGGTGTTCACACATTTGATCACTGGATCGTTTGGACTTCAGTTACAGCCTGCCATCATGGCACACCATACAATTAAGGGGGACGTTTTGAGGTGCACGTTGAGTGTCCTAAGGGATGCAGATTGTTATTGATGGTATTTGTGCGGTTAAATGGGACCTCTGCACATCATATGAACTGTCAGGCTGTCTTTACATCCAAGTAACCTTGTGTCATCTACACTTACTCATAGATTCACAGAGATAGATAGAAAATGAACCGTTGAAACTAGGGACTTCTCTATTCGATATAGATGAACCTTATTCTAAAATCCATTAACACACACACACACACACGCACGCACACGCACACACGCACGCACACACACACACACTTTGAAGCCGACCACCACATGTTATATTCGGGAAAAGGTGTATGTATTCGTCTTTTTGTTTGAACGTACCAAACGAAAATACATATTCACGTTGACGTCTTATACGCATCATTTGATGCCAAAGATGAATGTTAGCATTGAGTTGATAATCACAAGTGGCGTATTTGATACGAGCAATGTTTTGGGTGTAAGGTTTGCAGTGGTCCTTTGTGTCCTTGTACAGTTTTGATAATGTTTGCAATTACTTTTTTTCAAATTCATGTTCAGTTGTCGAGTGTATACTTTCTTTTGCCTAGGAGAGTAGCGTGACGGTGATTCTTTTCTTTCTTAATCAAGAAGTCAAAGATTCTTATTGACATATAACACCCTATTTCAAGCTACAATCTTGCCCAGTATGCGATTTAAGGGTTCTGGTCAAGCTACCTGTGCTGTGTACCCCGAAAGGAAGTACTCTCAGGATTATATTTACCCTTAAAAGCGGATTATGGTTTTAAAATGATATTACACCGTTTTTCATTATATCCATCCAGCCTGGCATGCCTCTGTCATGGGGATGGGTTAACAGCTGCCTAGTCCCTGTAATATCCACCCGCCTTTACGTACCCGGCTTGATGGACATCTTAATCCTTCCAATAAGCCCTTGTCAAGCCTGGGCCTCATCTAAACGCCTTGAATGCTTTGGATCGAAACTGTTGATTATTAACAGGGGTTGACAGTCCCATATTCTCAACACAGCACGTGTGAATTGGCAGCAATCTGTCTATAGTATGAGACACAGACTAATGCGTTTTCCAGACGGGGCTAGGCAGGGTGACTACTTTTGACCCCTTCACTTCATTGTCAAGCCAGTGACGATCTGTGGCTTACTTGACTCTTTATTCTACTCTTATATTTTTATCATTTTAAGAAAAGGGCTTTGTGTATCCTGCCTCTATGTTAAGTTATTTGATACTTTAGAACTTTGGGTGCCGAGATTATTGTCTGTACACGTTTAAATGGGTGGTGATATAATATCTTATTTAATTGACATATTTGCGTTCCTCCCAAAAGGGCTTGTTTAGAGTTTTGGAACTGCATATACTTAGAGGACTTTGTAACTTGAACGAGATGAATACAGGATTTTAGTGTTTAAACGTAGTACTGCCATTTAAGTCACCTTTCCGCTAGCACGTACCTGCAGCTGGTACCATTGCTATTTGAAAGTGAGTCATAATAGTTGGTAAAGTCCACTCCGTACTATAATATTTAATATACACCCCTCAGGGAAGTCAGGCATCCACTTATGCATATCCTGAATTTTCACGTACCATTTTGAAAAGTCATCTCTGTCAAATGATAAAGGTTTTCTATTTCCATATGCGAATGCAATATTACAACTCTGTATCCTTGAATAATTAGTACAATTGAGAGACAATTATAAGAAACATTTATCGACGTCTTGATCACTGATCAACTCACATTAAGTAGGGTGACATGCACCAAACAAGTCTCTCGGGACAAACGTTGGCCGCTGAAGACCAATTCAAACCCGGGTCTCGATAGCAACAAGCAGTTACAGATAGCTAGCCTGCAACAGCTGTTACCTTCATTATTACACATCTAAAATCATCACCACCAATACAACTGGTATTTTACAATGCAATTTGTTGGTGTGGCCTTGTCATACTTACTACAACAGTAACTCCTGTGAATACACCATACCACTCAGAGGTGTTCAAATGCATCATCAGTAGTTCCTGTCTCTGGAACTGATATTCACTGGAAGAAATAATCTTTCTTAAATGTTTTCGCTCCAGACCATAACATTTTTACAGATTCTTTAAAAAATAGTAAATTCAATTTGATGTGAAAATCGAGTTTTTCTCCCGATAAAACTGCGTTTTATCGAGCATATAACGTGTGATGTGAACAAATAAAACTCAACAGAAACTGATCTTCTAACATTTGTGTTTTTTTCTCTTAAAAGCTATTTCAGGCAAGTAAAGTTTAGTCTGTTTTCAAAACGTGTATCGTCATTTTCGAAACAACATTTTACAGTTCCTCAATGCATGGGGTAATGCATTTTCCATCTCATTCTTCTTGCTCTGACATACGCTTTACAGACTTCATGTACTCAAGTAAATACTCCAATGATAAGCGTAGTATGCATACATCGCATCTCTATTTTCACGACTGCATTAAATGACAAGGAGAGAGCTATCGTCCCTGTTGGACTCCTTGCTTCATTCGTCTTAAATTAAAGAAGTGTGTTTCTGCGCAGCGAGCCTGAGTTTGTATTAAATGCTGATTTTGTCTTCATCACGATCGCTGGCTCCATTAATATCGATGATACACTGTGCAGACCCTGCTTAAATCTAAATGTCCGACATTTATTTCTTGGGAATCATTTGTTTTTGTTTTGTTTTTAAATGTGTCAATGATTTTTAATTTTTAAATGGTATATATAGCGCTTGAATTAGACAATCCTGTGATTGCCATTATGAGCATCGGCCAAAGGAATTGGAATATGATGACATGTATTATGAAGAAAACTGGCAAGATTAACTGATCCTCCTTCGACATGTACGGAATGCAGAACTGATGCGTTTGTGGCAGGCACTGGACTGTATGCTGGTTTCAGTCACATATATGATGAGAAAATCAACACGCCGTCGGTTACGATGGGAATGAAGTTACTGGAACCTTAATACCCCTTTTCATCTGAAATCGCGGATGACCCCTATAATAGATCTAATGTCTTTATTAAATACTTGACAACTTAAATATTTTAAGAAACCGATTCGTCAGATTCTTTAACCGTTCTATTTGATATCTCTTATTAAAGAAACGTATAGTTTTAGACCTTTAAAACCCGCAATAAAGGAAGCCAGCTTTAACAAATTTCATCAGTCAGTTTTTGCAATTTAAGCATCACCAGAACGCTATTGGGCCTGTTACCGCCATTGCGTCACCGCGACTGTGAGGTGGTCCTCGTCCGTCTCAAAGTAATTGATATGGTTTTCTTGGTGTTGTTAGTACAGTATTTGATAAGCACCCCTTTACATCCATCACTGTCGCCGATCCGACACTTCCGCCTGTTAAGAACAAATTTAGTTTTTACCTTTCAACCGTTACACTCACAGGTCGCGAACAAATGTAAAAAAAAGTCCCAACTAGGCAAAACTATCCTTTGCAGTTTCCGAAAGGCTCTGTATCTAGGTTTGTCCGTGACTGTGTTTTTCAATCAATAATGTCACACGGTAAGGTTTCCTTTGAAAGTCTGCCTTTTAGCACGTAGAAGTTGACATTCATTTAAGTCCACGTTGAAATAACAAGGGTTGGAGTTTAATAGTGTCGAGGACAAGACGTCGTTTTGCAAAAATTATGAGATAAAAAAAACCACTTGGTATCTGAGCAACCAACGCCCAAACGCCCAAGAAAATACGCTTTAACGTTGTGTTACCATGGTGATGGATTAATTAAAGATCATGCGACTGCTTATCACAAACTCTTGACACATGACCATGCCTGCACCTGTATTATATTCAAATTACGTGTATAAAAGGGAGACAGAACATTTCCACTATCGTAATCTAAGCAAAAGCTAATATTGTGTGATGCAGATTTTATTCGTTTTACATTGATTAAGAAATATCATTACACAGAAACACCACAACATGTACGAATACTAACCTGGGGCCCGTTTCACAAAACTCTCGTAAGCTTAAGATCCCGTGACTTATCTCTTAGCATTTGCACCTCTCATACTGTAATATAGGAGTTGCAAATGCAACGAGAAACGTTACGTGATCCTAGGCTTTCGAGAGTTTTGTGAAACCGTTCCCTGGGCCTTAAGTGTGGCGAGGTAACGACTTAAGTACCAGACCACCCCAGGCCTCCTAACGTTAAACCATCAACGTGACGCTGTTTCAGCGCAGGAGAAAACTATATTGAATTAGCCGTATGATAGTGGTTTTCGTCCTTTTTATGCATTATGTCAAGGAAGAATACGTCATCAAGCGACGACTATGCAGGTGGCTGCAAAAACGTTTCGGACGGGCATCTCATGACTGCCAGATGTAAATCAAGAAATGTTTCCTGAAGGAATAGTACATTATTTACAAGGTATCTGTTGTCTGGCTCAAAACGAATCGGAAGTTCAGAAGTGACTACTTCTTTCTCATTCGGTGACGTTATTACGATTACTTAGATCACGACATGTCAGTTTGATTTGGGAGGATCCAGGTGACACAGAGCTCCAACAATTTACTGAAATTAGACAGGCGTTCATATGAGAGGATCGCGATAACAATCACGCTGCGCGAATAAGTAACTAAAACACCCAAGTACGCTGGGAAGACAGACTGCGTGAGAAGACATTAGGGGTAAACCTTGACATGTTGCAAATTCGTTAAGAATTGAGAGGGTTTAATTATCATGATGTTATATCATTGTAACGTATACGATCCTGGGCACTAGGATAGTCTCTTTTCTGGTAGAATATGCTGCTTTGTAATATACCTAAATACATTTCAGTTAAAAGCGATATTACACATTTCGTTCACCAAACATAACCTACAATATCATCTGGTAATATAACTGGGCAATTTCCCAGTTAACAATACAGCTTTGTCACAGTCTTATATGCTTTCGTTGTTTCAACATTGTTCTATGGACTCAATGGTATGGCCTGACGTTGGCACACGTCATTTTTACGACGCCACGACTTTGATTATTTTACGTTGTTTTAACGCTCTATTTAGCGTTAATAGTAGAATAGTTTTTCCAGTAGTGAACAGTAAATAAGACACAAAGGTCGCGTGTACATGAATAGTGAAGAAAAGTGTTACAGAAAACTCTATCGTGAAACGTTTTTATAACGTAGTCAGGAGCCCAAAGCATAACGTTTCTTCAACGTAAAGTTATTACGTTGCGACATAACGTTTTAAAATGACGGAATACTGACGTTGTGTCATGACGTTCCAGCAACGTTGTGAAAACGCTGTGTGTTATCAGGGTTAGTATCCAGATATCGTTGCACATCGCGTTTTTCTCCATGAGCCAAAATGCACGTACAACATGCTACGAACACCTGAAATAACAATCGCAAATTTATCAGTGAAGCCAGCACAGGCTAGTGTGAACGAACCATTGCACCGTTCAGTTCTACATACGCCGCTTTACGAAGACTTTTACTGGATTCCCACCACGGGAGATCATTCAAGCACCGATCTGCAAATATGCTCAGGACGTATTAATGTCCCGCCAGTCATGGTTAAATACCTACAGTTGCAACCTGCGAATAAGCTAATCCACAAATACCTAAAATGGTAATAAAGATTCCTAAGCCCAAACATTGTGTTGTGTGTTCTGCAGTGTGAATGAATGCTCCAAGACGCCTCACTGTTTAAAGGTTTAAGATCGCTGCAAAATTGTTCTTGGTTCAAACCCTTATTTCATGTCTACATAAATACAGACGTTATATAGATACATTTAGGAACACAGAAGTATGTTTTATTTAACTCTTAAAACCCTTCTAAGCACATACTTGAATTGACCAACAATCGCGAATGCATATTTCTGTAAATTGTCAAAGCTCACATGGCGGTATCACCCTGTTTCTTTGTGACATCATAATGGAAACTGCAGATGTTGACTGTATCTTTCTCATACAGGACTGGTGTAATGTTCTTTCGTGGTGACAGTTTTATTATGCACACTGCATTGCTCTACTCAAGATAAATGTCTGCGATGGAAAATCGGTAGTTTCTGTTATTAGTAACGCGGTATTAAACATAATTCAAATGGTAATTTCTTTAAAAACACTTTGGATAATCTGGTATTATATCTTTAACATTTGAAAGACTTGACACTACTGAAGTACTTCTCAGACGTGGAGTGTTACAAAATAGTAAATAGGCAGTGTGGCACCAGCACACAAATAAAAACGTTAAAAATAATTATGTTATTTCAGGGCATGAAAACATTATTTAGAACTCTTATACCTTTAACTTGCAATTCAAAATTGTAAAGGCATGTCCGTTTTAAAAATCCACACGCACCTGGAATTGTCAGCTTATCTTGAATAGCCAAAACGTTTTGAAAAAAACGTATAAATCAAATAAAATGCAATTTTAAAAAATTAATTAATTTTGTATTTAAAAAATCCAAAAGAAGTAAATAAGCCCACTTGTAATAACAATTCATGTTCGTTTTATTTCACCCTTCTAAAATCTAATCAATTTGTACGTGAGTGTTACGTGCAGTTCGACAACTAGCCAACGTTAAAGTCATCTGTAACGTTTTTTAACTCTCCAAACAAGTCACGCCAGTGTGAGAGCTGAGTGTGAACAGTCGTGCCGACTGTCCGCTGCGAACATAGCCAGTGCAAACAACGTGGACACTGGACATTGTCCACCATCCACATACATTGCCTCTCTCGTGACCTCTACCAGCCATGTCACGTGGAAAGGAGAATATGGTAGCTGAATTTTAAGGTAGGCCGAATGACCTAACGCATTACATACATACACACACACACACACACACACACACACACACACACACACACACACACACACACACACACACACACACACACACACACACACACACACACACACACACACATACATACATACATACATACATACATACATACATACATACATACATACATACATACATACATACATACATACATACATACATACATACATACATACATACATACATACATACATACATACATACATTTACATCAACGATTCTTATAATATGAAAGGTTAATATTTTGCCCACGACCATTGTGAATTGCCAGTGTGATACTTCACGGTTGCGGGAGTGATTATATTTCCATTTATCTTTGTGCATATGTGTGCATGGAAATGTACGATTTTATAAAAAAAAATTGACTGAGTGTGTTTTACAATATGACAAATATTAGACGTAGGTTACCAAGCTGTGAATATTCTGAAGTTCTTGGCACTGAAAACTCCAACGGTTGGCAATTATGTCGTATTTCTAACTAATTTAGTAAGATATCACGAATGCGCGTGGCCAAACCTTAAAACGCGTCGATATGTAATGTCGTGAGTTTGGGTTTCTTGTGTCTTCATATGCTGGTGGTTTGAACCAGACAGTTGCTCAGACGTATAGTGATTTCTAGTTTGTCAGCGTTTAGCCCCCCATGCTGGGTTCTGCACCGTATTAAGAACATCTACGAGCCTCTGCACTACACTGCTACTTTCCGAGTATCAGTATCCCAGCATCATGTGTGTGGGATGACTTGACAATTTCACGATGTGTGACACAGCTGACTGCATGGCCGCACCCCAATACGCTGATCGCTTCTACTATTGAAAAGCTCCCTTGGCACAGACTACCTATTTGATGCTCCAGTGTTTAATGTCTCGTTCGGTCCAGAGTGCGTTAATCGCTGCCTCTATTTGTAATAGCTCATTTGGCCCAGACAGTGTTGATAGCTGCTAGTGTTCAGTATCTCGTTTGGGCCAGACTGTAGAGATCGCTACTCCTGTTGAATATCGCGCTTGGTCCAGACTACGTTAATAGCAGCTCCTCTTTGTAATAGCTCGTTTGGCCCAGACAGCTTGCTAGTATTTAGTTTCACGTTTGGGCCAGACAGTGATGATAGCTGCTCCTCTTTATAATAGCTCGTTTGGTCCAGACAACGCTGAGAGCTGCTAGTATTTAGTTTCTCGTTTGGTCCAGACAGCGATGATAGCTGCTCCTCTTTGAAATAGCTCGTTTGGTCCAGACAACGCTGAGAGCTGCTAGTATTTAGTTTCTCGTTTGGGCCAGATAGCGATGATAGCTGCTCCTCTTTGTAATAGCTCGTTTGGTCCAGACAACGCTGAGAGCTGCTAGTATTTAGTTTCTCGTCTGGGCCAGACAGCGATGATAGTTGCTTCTCTTTGAAACAGCTCGTTTGGTCCAGACAACGCTGAGAGCTGCTAGTATTTAGTTTCACGTTTGGGCCAGACTGTGGAGATCGCTGTTCCTATTAAATATCGCGTTTGGTCCAGACTTCCTTCATCGCTGTTCCTGCGTGTATTTGTAATACCCCGTTTGGCCCAGGTTACGTTCATCGCTGCTGCTTTGTGTGTTGTTAAACGTCGCATCCAGCAATGTTCCTGCTACATGACGTGGGTCAGTAAATTGTCTGGTCCAGAATTATCGAGTCTGGACCAGACAATCCAATGATATGGGATATGATGACATGCATCAAACAAAATAGACCATCCGATCCCATTAGTAGCCTCATGTGACAATCATGGCTATTTAAGACCATGAAATATTTCGAAAATTTGAATTTGAAATTCCAACAGAAGGAGACACCGAACAGTTGCCTTCGTTCATCACAGCATTAAATGTTGCATCGTGGCATTTTCGTTCACGGTCCTTTCTGGTCACGGGTCACTGGCCCTAAACTGATCTCCAAAACAAAAGATTTCACAAGACAAAGCAAACAAATATTGCTCATGCAAGAGATGTGTATTCCCGAGAATGTTGTTTCAACGTATTATTAACCAAATAACATTTCATCAGAGCAGATGAACTGTGACACATGGGTATATGGGATTCAAAGTTATACTACTGCTTTCTACATACCTGTCATACAAAGGTATTTGAGGTACTACAACGTCTCTAAACAACACACCAATAATAAGTGTTGCCGCTCTGTGTCTCGGTTCACGCTGCAACATGTCGGCCTGTCGACGTCAAACTTCTGATGACGTCAGCAGAAATTCTTTGACATTCGTCTGGAAGAACCTGGCTGGTGATATCGAGCGCCGTATAAATACTCGTCTACCAGAGTCATCTCGTAAATCGGTCTGTGTGGGATTATCTCAGGAGAACATGACAACGCAGGAATATTCATGTTGTACAGGTGGTCTTGAGTTGTTATTTCAGTATGGGGTCTAGCGTTGTCGCATGTCAGACAATATCACGTGGCTGTTCTACAGAAATGACGGCAATGTTATTAATATAAAATATATGAAATAGGTTAGTAGAGTGTCCGCACATTATCGGTTCCACGTTCATATTATCTCGCCTCAGTCGCAACATCTACATACGTATGCATGTGATGACGGCGTCTGTTGTCGGCGTGTATGTATGTATGTATGTATGTATGTATGTATGTATGTATGTATGTATGTCTGTATGTATGTATGTATGTCTGTATGTGTGTATGTGTGTATGTGTGTATGTGTGTATGTGTGTGTATGTATGTCAGTGCGTACGTGCGTTCACGCGCACGTTTGTGACCGAGTTTCGTTGTAAAAGTACTTGACTTTATTTTGTAGACTGTTTAAATATTAGCACTTCTAAGTTGAATATTCCATTTCGTACACGATGTTTACCCTGGCATTTTGTGTTGTTGCATTATTCATATATTGAAGTATCATCATCATCATCATCATCATCATCATCATCATCATCATCATCATCACCTTCATTTGTTATAGATGTATCAAGCGTTAAAGCGTTCTCTCGACCCGGGCTCTATTGCTCATAGGACAGAGCCCATTTCTGGGCTGTTGCCGAACCAAGTACTTAATACTAGTAATCAGTAATTGGGCAATTGTTTAACAAACCCCATAATTAAAGGTTCCTATCTGTTTTTAAAACACCATGTCAAGTTTACAACTTCTCGTGCTTATATTTGAGATTCAGCGAGCGATTCTAATGAATTTTTACTTTGCACAAGGCAGTTTGAGAAAAACAGTCAGCCACATTCGACCCATATATCATAGTGTACATATTATCGTCATGTTCCTTATTCTACCAAAGCGGATCAGTAATGGTAGTTACACGGGATAGGTCCCCAGGTGAGTGGACACTCTGGGCAGTTTGTAGTACAAGGTCGATGCGATGAGAAGCCACTTTACGAATGTAATCTTAGGCCATAAATGTCATAATCATCGTACGTTTAAAGTAACACGGCATAACTCCATTTTACAAAGAGTTGAATATCAGACTTTGTGGCTGTTAACATAATAACAATCGCTATTCGAGGATACGTTGTTCATATGAACTACTGGCATGATTATATTTAGGTTAGGTCACGTTACGTTACGTTACGTTACTATACGTAAAGTTACGTTAGGTTAAGGTTGGTGCGGATGCTTTGAAACTTCTAAACAGAGGAACAGCTAGTATATTAAATTTGGATATCACTTTCAGTAGAGTGGCCCTGTTATATTAGATTAGAATAGAAAGAACTCTAGGACTATGTATTTCCTCATTTCAAAGAGACAAGTATTGGGGCATGTAACAGTAAATGTTAACTATACTTTTTTCTTGATAGATTTCAGTTTCTCACATTTCAGATTTCTGTGTAAACTTCATAAAAGGACAACTTTAAACCGTTCATATGAGGTGCTTTTTAGATCGCCTCTCCTTAACAAAGACTTAAGAACAAACTCTTACGCTGTACTCAGCGCTTGAGTGTGCAATTTGTATTAGCGGTTGTTTTTTAAGACCGATTTTTATACAGATCGTGTGATAGGTAGAGGCTGCATAAACAGTCTAACAACTCAGTTCATATTTGAAATGTTTAAGATTATATTCTTCTAGAACGTTGTAGGACTACCCAACTTTGTATAAACGTATGTGTCATAGTATGCAGACACGCCTAAACTCTAGGCTTAATATACACACTATGAGTCAGATGTCACAGCACACCTTATATAACCTGTATGATCATATAAAGATACCATGAATCAGCTAGATTCTTACTCAAAATGCATTAAATAATCAGTTTTAATCCAGTTAATCCCGTTAATCGGATTTTTACTTGCAGTACTATTTCTTTAAATACTCTAAGACTATTACTGTCACATTTATCGAGTAATCCATTATCCGTTTTATCGATTAAAATCCAGTTTTTAAATCTACTCTTTATTTTTTCAGGCAGTTTGTTAGTAAGCACTGCAATTGTACAAAAAGTATACATGTGATCCGCTGATATGGAAATATCTATCTTGGATGATTTCAATGATATTGTCAGCCTTGAACGTCTAAACATGTTCCCATAAACAGCAGGTAGATGCTGATTGCATTCAACCAACGACTGGCATCATGTCATATACGAAATACTCTTGAGTCATTTTATATGCATTATCAATGAGTATCAGTAACCCAGTTTTATCGAAAGAGGTCTCCTCTTAACGGTATCGGGTGGCAGACTCGCTGACTTGGTTCACGTATGTCATCGTATCCCAGTTGCATAGATGGTGCTCATGCTGTTGATCACACGATTGTCAGGTAACTGCTCAATTATTTATATTCTGTCGGAATATAGATCGAATATTGCTGAGTGTGACGTTAAACAACACACAAACATACAGATGTGTACATGGAACCTGTTGCTCCGATTTTGGATACCGGTTAAAATCAGCAGCGTTCAATAACTATTTTATCAACTGAATGGTTGTATCGAACTCCTTGGAGTCCTAGGGCTGATACGGGTCCGATTTTTACCCGGGTACTCTACCCTCTATTACCCTACCCTACCCGGATACCCGTTATGTTTAATTCTTGTTAATTTCATGAAAGAATAACCTATTACTTTGATTGGTCTATTAAGTCACGTGTCCATAAACGGGTCCGGGTATTGAAACTGTTACCCGGGTTCAACGGATCACACACCCGTCCCGGGTATCCGCGTTACCCGTCCAAGTCCTACAATGATTTCGTCACACTGAGTGTTCCTTATGCATATCCTAGTCATGAAGATATTTGAGATATCTGAAGACATCACCACAGTCCACAGCAATATATATCTCACACTGACATTTCTTAATGTAACCTTGCTCCTGTCTGGTTAAAAAAGTAAAAATAAATAAATAATAATTAAAAAAACATTGACTCTTGGCAATTGGTTGTTAGACTGTTGGTCTAAATGATGTAGACTCGGGTTCGAATTCATGTGTACATAATCCGTTTTTAGGCTTTCATGTTCTGTATTACAAGTAATATTACCGTATGATATATAACATTTGATCACACGGTCAAAAAAAGAAACAAACAAAATCAGTCAATGCCCAAAAATATCTTGCACAATGAGCGTCTGAACAATTCTGATAGAAAAGTACCCGTTTGTCAAATGCTGGAGTCAACATAACCACGTTGACCTTAAGCCACCCCTGCTAATATGGCGTACGTGACGTATGAAACATACTGTGTGTGTCACAAGTCCTCAACACATAACTTGGGGCCTTTGAAAATATTCCACTTGCTCTTGAATCAATATCAAATCCCTTTTTCCTTAGAAATCCGGAGATAAGAGATATGTTTGACTTGAATGATATCTCCTTTCTTTGTTGAGATAATTCTTTGCTAAAGAGGCTGTTTAACTGATTCAGTCACGTACTGTTCAATATTACATTGAACTACGAAGTTTACCAAGACTCTGAAAACCAAAAAGTTATTTTTTAAATATTGTTCCGGTGTATATTTAATAGAACTCTTTATAGATGTACAGGGTGATTTTTCCATCGACTGGAAATATATTTCACTTGATAACCTCGTGGATGAATATAAGAAAGACGGCAATGTGTAATTGTTTAGTTCGTAATAGCCATTAGCTGCAGATATCACAAGTGCTATCGGAACAAACAGCCTTTAAGAAAATATGCATTAACTTCAGTTGTTGATAAATATCAAAACACACACTCATTCACGCGTATTTGACACCTAAATTTATGTAAATATGGACACAATTAAAAACCCCAAATATGAGAAAATATGCATTTGGATTTAAATAATTAAAGTGTTTATCGTAGTTGATAAAAAGCTAATGTGTAAATATCAGACTTGGATGATCACAAATATGTATGAAAATGTGTGGTTAATGAACTGGAAGAGAAACATAATACTTATTTATTTGTGGAAGTTGGAATCTAAGAATCGTCGGATAATAGCATTGTAACTTTATTAATTTGGTTAACTTTGGCGACAACGTGACACTGTCCCCTCTGTGATTCCATGAAAACCATTTCCACATGCACTAGCCTATCGTGTTTGGGCGTTTGAATCAAACATGGTGCTAGTGTGTTTCACCACCCTTCTATTTCGCTGTTTATGACTTAGTGTTTTATTTCACTCAAATATTGGATCGGATGCGTCACTGCATGTTCTAACATGACCTTTCAGGTGACCCGTAAGTACGCAGTTGCATTGACTTTAGAGTATAACTGACCTCATCACTGTTACATTTGTGTATGACAATCAAGTTCTAGGGTGTTCTCAGACTCTTGTTTGTGGTATATTCGTGCCCTGCATTGAGGGTCCCGGTGTGATCAACTGGTTACAGCCGAGTGTATATACTCCATGCATTGAAATTATGTGTCATGATAGACTGTCTGTATCCCAGTATATATAAACTGCATGCACTGAGATTTCGTGTCGTGATAAACTGTTTATAGACCAATGTAGAAACTCAATACACTGAGATACTGCGTCGTAATATACTGTTTATTGCCCATATATTTACTCCAGACATTTCGAAGCCGTGTTGTAATGAACTGTCTACAGACCGATGTGTTTACTCCATCTATTATGTATGGAAATATTCCGTAAAGGTAATGTGTGAAGCTCAAGTACAAACTATTCTACGTATAGACCAACAAGAAGTACCCGTATAATACTATACACTATGTTGCCTCATATACACCGTGAAAATGTGTCCCAGACAGGTTCGTTCGTAGTCCCATAACTGTTATGCATTTAAGAAAAAGTGTTTAAGATAGTAAAGAATATAAAATCTAAAGGTGGAACAGATCCTTGGTCCCCCGTCTTCACCCCCTTCACATTCAATTGAAGTTCATTGTGTGTAATTACTATATAGTTACACTTAACATCTCCCTCAGTTCAAATATATGGAAGTATGGGAAATACAGATTTAAGAGTATCGACTTAAGAGTGCATAATCGAATGGGCATTCACATGATCTTCCACTTTCAGTATGTTAACAACAACAGCGACAAAGTTAATATGAATTAGCACGCCGTTTCAAACGTTGGCAGGATGCGAAAGTACATCACCTTGTTTATTAACCCTGTACTTTGGAGCTAACGCTGAATTTCATTTTGTCTTGTCATCTTCATGTAAGCGATGTGTATTTGTAACAACATTTTTGGTTAATATTTGCATATTGGAGTTGTACATAAGCCAAGCAAGTGCCAAATCTGATTGGAACATCTAATTAAATTGTATTATGAATATTTGACGTTATACCCAATGATGCACTTATATTTAGATTGTGGGGACGTACTGTATCAGTTTATGATTAGGCGTGTGTTTAGACTGTCAGGCGATAGATAATTTTGGGTGTTTAGACTCTAAACGTGATTAGATAGAACCTATCAAACCCGTATTGCGTTTGGATATAAACACGTTCGTACGCATATTTTGTATGCAATTAAAATGTAAGCACATTTACGCAACGTTACACCGATGGAACCAGGAAGTCGATGCTACAACATCACTTTTCATTATAACGCGCGCTCGGTGTGTATTCCAAGATCACCGTTGTGATAGGGAAGGCTTGTAGAAACCCGAAATGCAAGGTTTGTGTTGCAGACACTCCTGTCTAAAGGATTGGGCTCTGAAAAACCTGAAAAATCACAGGAACTTCGTCATATATATGACGTGTGGTTCATTGACGTGCGTGTTTTTATATTTCTTTTTGTTTTGGTATTTTTGTTTGTTTGTTTGGGGGGTTGTTTTCATTTAGTTAATTAGTTAGTTAGTTGGGGTGTGTGACTGCACTGTATTTAACCCCACCATTCTAGAGCTTATCCAGTAGGAATTCTGGAATAACAAAACATGGGTTTCCTTTGACATCCATTCCTATGATGGATTTTAAGATGAACGTAGGATATGGATCCTAACTTATGTCAGTCTAAATACAATAGATTTATATTCCTTCAACTTATACCACCACAAGGCAAAATACACTCGCCTAACACGTACAGTCAAAGATATACCGTCACAAGACATGTGCGTGTGTATGTGAGCACGTGTTTGTTGAGGTGCTGCTTGATAACACAGTTAAAAAATGCCCGGAGGGAGGGGGACAATCCACAGTCCCGGACCTTGGCGTTGGTACAAACGTCTTAATCGGCGGACCAATGAAATGGGATCATTGATTTTTTAAAATTTCCCCTTCCTTGATCATTTTGCAACATTTCACCTAACATTCTCAATTAAGTCTTGAAATAAACAAAGTTATCTAACTGTTTGTATACAGTTTGAGCGCCTCGTCAGCCACACTAGTCTGAGTTCCTTTGAAATAATTATCAATCAAATACAACAGACTTGAAAAGAGCACGATCTTTATACAAAGGGAAAAGAAAGATATCAGCGGGAGTTGGAGGGCATGTTGACCTTTAACGTCATCACGAATATACGTCCGTCCGGTAATGTATCGGAAAACTCGCCTTCTACTCCTTGTATATCTTTCTCTGGTATGTCGGATAGTCCTCTAGACAGGATATTTAAACACGTTGACCCACCAACTCTCAATAACTTCCTCTTCACGAACGTTCAAGTTGCAGAGGCTCATTTCTGTCCATGTCATCAGTTGATTTTCAAGCATGGCGTATACGTCGTGCGTAATGTATGCTTACATACTTGTATGCTAGCACGTCCAACTCTGGCTCTCTTTAACGGCAGGATCTTCGCTACAAAGAACGAAACAAGTAAGTTGTGAACATTCAAAGTAATGTTACGGATGGAGTGTTTGCTTTCTTTGCTTATTAGTGTACGAGGGTCGGTCAAAAAGTAGTCTTCCTCACCTAGAAAATGGTACAAATGCAGATGTTTGTATGCTTTATGTTTCTACAATCTATCTGTCAAATTGGTTTTGCAATGTTCCAGCCTCACGATTCCCACTTTGCTTGACCTTTTATGTTGGTACTCTAAATAAATAAAACATACGATAAATATATCACAAACACCAGGAAACAAAATACATAAGAGACATTTTGTGTGTTTGATATAGATAGACGTCCGCTAGAATCATGCTTAGATATTAATGAAAAAACAGTTTCAAATTGCAAAGGCTTGTGAAAGTGATTCCCACTTCATGTGCAATGAAAGAGCTTGCACTACCCACCCTCTTTTAGATGACGTAATTGAGTCAGTTTAGGTTTACTCCGCACGCAGCAGTGTTTCAGCTCTATGGCGGCGGTCTGTAAGTAATCGAATCTGGACCAGACAATCCAGTGGTCAACAGCATGAACATAGATCAACTGGGAACCCATAACATGTGTCAGCCAAGCCAACAAGCCTGACCACCCGATCCCATCAGTTGCCTCTTACGACAAGCATAGTCACATTTTGTGGCAAGCATGGGTTGCGGTAGACCTAGTCTGCCCCGGATCTTTACGGGTCAGATGACGTCATTGTAAGGACATAACTTATTATAATGTTTTCACTTATTCATACTTGAGAGCAAGGGTTCAAACTAAATACTGAATGGTCAAACAAGTGGCAGGTCTCAACAAGTTGAGTACATAATGACAGTTCTCATGTCATTTTCTCCATTTTCAAAGAAGTATTATACCCCAGTGTGCTGTGATGGCTAATCGTTAACCACATTACCCAATGTATGGCTTTGCTAACAATTCTTTAAAAGAAACTGGAAGCTTGTCAAACATTGGACATCGAGAATACTGTTAAGCAGACTACTTTTTGACCCACTCTCTTAATGCGTGTCGTCATTATATAAAACAGTTAATTTATTTGCTCCTGCTTTCAGTCCAATGTCTGTTTGGTGTTCCCTCAATTATTCACAGGTTGATTTAGCTGAAACATCAGTGACTCGGGCGTTACACGTGTTGAACCACTCACTTATTCTGAAGTTCGTCCGTCAGTCGACAACGTTTTCGTATTATTAATTGCATTACTGAAGCTGATTTATGATTTGGCACTGGGTTCCTTCGTGTTCCGTTGTCGTAAACACGATCAGTACTCACAAATAACTTGTTACTTTTCAAGGTTTGAATTCGGTCAGTGGTGACTATGTAAAATATTAGTGTATCAGTCTTTAGGCTCCAAGCGACATAGTGGGAACAGAGAGATCCTGAGTTCACATGGATAAGCTTTTACCTGAAAGCTACACAATGAAATAGCGCCGACGCAATATTTGACATTTTCCGCGATAACTCTACTGTGTCTGGTTACGGTCGTTCGTGTTAGAAGATTGTCGCACTACGTCACATGAAGTAGCAATTCTGTTTCACACGGAAATGTGATTAAGGAAAGACCTGATGATCTGCCACTGCAAGTCATGGGCGTTGCTGATAATTAATGGTTCTGATTGAAAATTGAACATTTTGTCATATGTTATTTCATGGAATCATCTTTCGCTTGTAAAACACATTTCACTTGTCATGAAACAGTTGTTTATACCCACATGGCGAACTAAAGAGAGATAATCATGAAGAGACGATATTTCCTCTTTAGAAAGGACCAACGTCATGAATTGTCAAGAATATAACAAGAAAACGGGATCAAACATATCGATCCCCCAAACTGATTTTGTGAAAATACAATTTGAAGTGCGCTGTACTAAAGATGAACTTATCGATCACAGTGCACACACGAGCAGACGACCCAGTCCAGGGACAGTTTTTGCACACGGAACATCTTATGCTGAAAACTGAATCTCTTGAGCACATCTGACATAAAGTGAAATTTTGGTCAATTATTGGATTATACGCTTTGACATAAACTTCTACAAAGATGTGTGCGACAAAGCAAGAATATAACGTACGGTGTTGCTTAACCCAGTAAAGTTTACAGACACAGAACAAACGCGTCTGTCACCAGCATTTTGAAGCAAAGAGTGTCTTTATCCATCTAGAAAGCTGAAAACGTCAGTTTTATTGCGTTCACTTCATTGATTATCAAAATTAACGTTTAACGTCTGTGCCAAAGAAGGTGCAGAGTCAGCCATGTTTCAAGGTGACTATAAATTAATGGAACACTTGGGAATGTATTTGGTACGGGTGTCATGTTAGCGTTTTGGAGTGGTTCAAAGACTGAACATGGTACAGTTTTCATTTGGTTTAGTCCCGACTACTTCATGTATATTTCAATTGAAATGCGTAAAATGAACTATGATTACAACAAATTAAAATTATTGGTCCGTTTGAGTCCGTGATAACTTGAGGCCTGTGCAGATCCGGCTTAGAATTGATCAGCTTAGAATTGATAACGGGATCAGATGGCCAGGCTTTCTGACATGGTTGAAACATGTCCCAATTTCGTTGATCGACGCTCATGTTAATGATCACTGGATTGTCTAGTCCACACTAAATTAGTGACAGACAGTACCACATACCGTACGGCGTAAGACTAAACTCATTCACTTCTCATGGTGTAATTGCTTTTTTTGATATTCGTAAATACAATTACATTGTAAGTGTGTATATAACGAACTGGGTAATATGAATCAATGGTCATAGCAGGTCTTTTGGATAATCAAATCACTGCATTTAGTAAATTTGGTATTAACTGCACAAGTAACATATTTCGGGCTGGAATCACGATGGTTATAACCCAGTCGGAGCTGGTTGGGGTAGCTTAGTGGTTAAAGCATCCGCCCGTCAGGCTGAAAACCCGGGTTCGATTCCTCACATGGATACAGTGTGTGAAGCCCATTTCTGCTCTCTCCCTCCTTGATATTGCAGGAATTTTGCTAATTGCGGCCTAAAACCATACTCACTCACTATAACTCTATGAGAATTGTATGACATATGTTTGACTGACAGTTATCTTTAAGTTTACTTATATTTAGAATTTGTAAGAAACAGTCACATACATGAAGAAAGGTGTATTATATGTCAACGCATTTCCTTGATAATGCAAAGTGCCCAGTGGTCGCGTGATAAATTACGGCGTTTACCTCGTGAAAATCAATTTTCATGTTTTGTCAACCACAGGTTCAGAATTACAATATCTCTATCAACACCTCCACAGTACGCCAAATAAATTAACACCTTATAGTATAATCCATAAAATAAAGAACAACATTGACCTTCAGACCCTTTTCATTCTTTGGTCTTTAGACATTAATGTCACTATTGGTAACGCCTTGGAATATTTATTGTTATAGTATCGTGAAATGCAAGTTGGGAAGTCAAGGAAACTGAAGATAAACACTTTATATAATGGATCGTTCTGTTAATTTCTTTTCACAGGAAAATGTCTCAGAATGTTTTACTTGCATAAGTTTTACTGTGGCCTGACGTGACCTCGTGACCTCGTGTGAATTCAAAAAGTATCATTCTGTCTTAAGTTTCTCCCATAAAAGGAAAACGTCAGTGACAAACGTTCTGGGAACAAATGATCCTAGACACTGAGTTGGTTAACGGAGATTTGATACATGCGCCAGGTCTGGATGTATGTTTAAGAGTGACAAATACCAAAGGTTAACGTCAATTGTGGTGTGGCGTTACACCATTTGCGGCATTTGGAGAGAACTATGTTTTTCATCTGCAATAAGTCTTTTCCTTGTAGAAGAAATTTTTAGTAATGACAAAACGCTTCGATGTAAATCTGCATCAAACCCTAGTTAGAATATCGAATATTTGCTATTGTGCAAATCTATTTGTGCAATGATTGTATAAGTGAGTGACTGAGTATACTTTTACGTCACACCAGAAATGGTCTCTACTCATTGTCACCATGTAGGGAATCGACCCCGGGTTTCATTCGTGACGAGCGAACGCTGTAACCACTAGGCTCGCACACCGCCATGAGTACGTCCGGAGCCCTGGAGCGGTGGTTAAAGGTTATGGTTAAAGCGTTCTCTCGTTACACGTAAGGCCCAGGTTCGGATTCGAACATGGTTCACTGTGTCCATCAGTGGTGTTCCTCAGTAGTGATAAGTCTGAATAAGTGTAAACTGGCTTGAAATCCTATTCACACAATCTTTGCTTTTGCGTAAGTTTCCATACTGAAAATCATATACGACTCTACAGATAATCACTTGTGATTGTTTGTCATTTGCAGAAACCCGATGAAATAAACATTAAGGAATAAAACAGACCTAGAGAGGTCAGGGCACAGGACAAAAGTTTTCCGCATGATTCATGTGCACTTGGTGAAACACAAAAACCACGACTACTCGAGAAACTTGTCAAAACGTGCATTTCATTCAAGCAAGGAAATTTAAATGTATCCTATTTTAAGCAACCCTGTGTCTATAACCTTTATATACAGCTGGCGGAAGGCGCCAAAGGAAGACACTATGAATGCAATCTCTCAACACAGGAAGATTCGGGGGTAAGTATTTTTCAGTCACAAAAAATGGTTTAGGTCAATGTCTAATAAGTGATTCTTCGTTTTGTACACGTCAAGATAAACAACAGCTTTATGAAACCTACACTCTGACTACTAACACCGACGCATGTTAGATTGACAACATGCCATATATGTGCACACCAATCCCAGGAATTACAGTCTCAAGTCTCAGCTGGTAGACCTTTAAATACCTGCTGTACTATGATGTATACCATCTTTTCATTTGCTATGGTTGGTGGTGATGGTGAGATGGACTAGGCTGCAGCTGCGCAGTTATTCGCCTCATATGGCTGACCCCATAAATGTCTTATTTGAAAACTTTTATTTTAACATTAACGTTTAGATTTATACCAGTGATAACACTTCACACAGATAAAAGTGTCAGTTGTTGGTTTCCATGCTGCATATTTCCTTATTTGAACAATGTTAAAAGCATCGTGTTAAATGTAACACTATTCAGTTTAAAATTTAGTTTCATAATATTTTCCGTTACACAGAATGTACATGGATCTATTTGGCGTTGTAAAGACAGAGGCAGTTGGAGTTAAGGTGAAGCAGCGGGCCATGAGAGACAGAAGTCTAAATGTATATCATATGTCATATGTAAAACGTGAGTGCGCATCCGAGAAATGCATTTTTGAAGCGGACGTGAGTGTCTCTCTGCCAACGCGATGAAACTATGTATTTGACAAAAAAGGTAGGATACCTTATGCGACGTTTCGGATTTGATGGTTTCCAGTTTACTTGTTGGGTGAAGGGTGTTGCTCGTGACTCTGCTGACTGGTGGTTGAACTCTGTGAAAGCACGTAAAAGGTACTGAATTTCTGTAGACGTAGGGGTAGGCTACGGGGTGAATGAGAGATTGTTCTGGTGAGAGTGGATATTATGCCCGTTTTGGTTGTCAAGGGTGAGTTAGAGTTAATGTATATATATTGGTCGGAGTGATCTGGTTTCCTGAAGACACTGGTTAGATCTGGTTGAGTAGGAGTCTGGTTACGAGGGCGTCTAGAAAGGGAAGTTGACCATTGGCCTCTGTTGCTGAGGTGAACTGGGCAACGGCGTGCTGTTGGTGTTGCGGGAAGATTGCTGTGTCTTGTTGTGCATTGACGAGGGTGTCATCGGCTTCCCGTACCGGCAGCTTTTGAAGCGTAAGGTGGTGAGTGCTTGCTGTTGGCGACATGTGGATTTGGAACAGATGGGAGTCCATTGGCGAGCCAAGGATTTCACGTAGTAGTCACCTTCCTTCGTGAAGCAGGTGGAGGCGATGCATCCTGAAATAGCATCCGATCCTGCACCCAAATGTATCTCCTCATCTTCCTAAGAAAGACCTCGCACCACATCGGCCGTGTCCTGAAGCGACAAGAGAGCTTTGAAACCATCTTCACCAGCTCTACACCCCTGAAAACCAAAGGCCAATGTTTTGGAACTCACCAAAACAACTCACCAAATTCGTTGTCTACCAAATCTGTTCTGACCGTGGCGATGTCTGTGTAAGTAAAACTTCACGTCACATGAACGTCAGAATCAAAGAACACTCAACGGCAACCGCCTAATCAGGCAAAACCACATCATCAACCGTCGTGGCCACAACATCGAGTGAGACATGTTGAAACATCATCATAAACCTCCACCAAAAGAAAACCGAGGATATCTCATCCAACCAACCTGACAAAATCACAAAGCACTACAGAAATCATTGAATACACAATGTTGTATTTAAAGTGGTCAAATGTAAGAAATGTTATAGCTGGGATTACTATTTCTTAAAGTACAGATTCTAGACTTAGTACTTTTGCTAGGTTGAGACCCATCTGGGAATCGAACCTTCACTCTCAGAGTGAAACACTACTCGGTCACCGCGACTTTCACAAACTGGAAATCAGACAACTTATAGTCTAGATAATGCACTAGGCAATCGAGATATTAGTCGATCCATAAAAAAATCTCAGAAGTCTTTAGCAATCCTCCGTAGACGATTCAGGAGTTTACAATATAGCGGAATGTCCAGTTTACTGATCTATAACAATTAACGGAGAACTCGCTCTATATGTTTTGATTTGAGAGCACTTGTGAGCTCTCGAAGAGATCTGTAATGCAACCATTGGGTTTTGGAAATGGTTACGTAATTTTATGCCTTCTTACTCAAACGGAGTACAGCCTATTGAACCGCATCATCCACTGCAGTGGTACGCCCAGGGGTACGCCCAGAGGTATGCCCCCTCCAGGGACCGCTTGTTGTCTTGATCATATACCCTCGTGTGCCATGCTCAACACTTTCCGGTTGGGTTTGCTCAGAGTACTAGCTAACATTTTGTGATATATATGAAATATTGCTTCAATAAATTTGTCTTAGTGACAATACTGGTGTCGATCGGATGGAAATTCAAAAAGCATTGACAGAAAGATTGTTATCACTGAAGAGTTCATTATTTACATACCCTTTTCACAAATATATACGACATTTCTTGTTTTCGTTATTTCCTTGTTTGCTGTTAACGGCTGATGACGTCAGTGTACTCTAGTGTTGCTGTTTCAGTAAGTTATTATCTGATCTGATAAACCTTCCTGTGAAACGACAGCATTTCCGTGGAGATGCTGTTTACTTTATAAAGAGAAAAGACCTACAAAAGAATGTAGATTATCAAACCTACATTCATATTCCGTGAAGTTCCTGGTTAGAATAGATCTTCAGTAACCCATAGTTGTTGGAAGCGACAACTAACGGGATCGGGTGGACAGGTTCGCTGTCTTGGTTGACACATGTCATCCTATCCCTGTTGTGTATATCGATGCTCATGCTTTTGATCTCTGGATTGTCTCGTCCAGATTACTTACAGGCCGCCGTATAGCTGGAATATTGTTCAGTGAGGCGTAAAACTAAATGGACTCACTCACTCACTCACTCACACACTCATTTACGGAATTGTGCAGAAACGGGTCAGTGTACTGACGTTGCCACGTTATAATAAAGGTCTCGAAATACCCTTAGTTTGCCCCATGTTGAGAAAACTATCTCAAACTTAATTTCACTGATTTCTAAACTGACATGGATAGTATATGTTCCCGAAAGAAGCTGTGTTTGTGTCGACTACGATTAATAACACGAATTCAACTTGCGCAGCTGCTCTTGGGTCTGTCTGCCGATCGTGGCGACCTGGCTGCCTGTCTGCTTCAGCACTTGTCTGTCCAGAGAGCTACATGCCAGCGGTGGCGGGCAACTGACGGACGGGGAAGCGTGGTCGGATTTACATAATACTTTACACACTTCCGTGGTGTTTCGGTACAGGAGTATCACGCATGACATAAGCATGTTAAGGCTGTGAATTACCTTAAAATACTCAGTTGATTGTTTCGATCGAGTAGAAAAACATTTGGTGAAAAAACCCTCAGCGAAAGATGAATGAAATGCGTCACTTTACTCTGAGTGAGTGAGTTTAGTTTTACCCCGAATTCAGCAATATCTCAACTCTATGGTGGCGGTCTAAATAATCGTGTCTGGACCAGACAGTTCAGTGATCAACAGCATGAGCATCAGTCTACACTATTTTGTGTGTGAGAGAGAGAGTGAGAGTGTGTGTGTGAGAGAGAGAGAGAGAGAGTGTGTGTATATGTGTGTGTGTGCGTGCGTGCTGGAGATGTGTGTGTATAAATGTGTGGCCTTATGAATGTGTGGATCAATGGATGGTGGCTGACAACACAAGGTATTATCATCATCATTAAACTTCGAGGCGTTTGAAAGTTATACTTATCTCTGTTAGCAAAGCAAGGGTTTTCGCAAAATTCAGATAGCACTTGGAGCGTGTCAAGCACCTGTCTTGTTCATTGCGAGAAATCCTTTTCGAAAATCATTCATGTTCCTAATGCAAACACGTTGTCTCGAATACAGTCGCAGGGGGAAGGTGCTAACGCCCTCACCGTCGGGTCAGCCTAGGTCTCATGTATGAATTTCTCACAGACAGTGTGAGACACTGACATATCGCGGGAGACACCTGTTACGACACACGAAATACGTGGGTACCGCTATATTGCGTAATCCTTCGTGTGTCAATTACGCCCGGTGTTCTGGGAAGTGCAAAGTTTTGTCAAACCTGCGTACGGGATTGTGTCGACCGGCACGTGTCGCAAACATTGATTGCTTCCCCGGAGCGACCCAGGTAACCAGCTGTCGGGGGCGACCAGTTCGTGTCACATTTAACCGCGGACTTTTTACTATGACCTTTCTGTGTGACCCGTTCCTATATCACTACATCAAAATCGAATTGTCTCTTGTTAGACACGTCCTGTGGTCGTTCAGCATGAATGTGAAAGCATGAATGGGAATGATTGTAAACCCCGCTCAGCCAATAGACGGCAGTGGATGTGAGAACCGCGCACAGCGGTCACAGACGGGGAAGTGATTCGCCTCACGTATACCGGTATAGACACAGTCACTGGGAAATGTTCATTCAGTGAAAAACTCCAACAAATGACGCATGCTCCCAAATCGATAAGAGTGAACGTGCAATGTTGAAGGCACGCCAACTGTCTGAGGTCACGTCTGCGTATGAATGAGATTAATTCACATGGGAATGTTCAGATTGTCTTCTTATGTATTATCAAATAATTTCTGAGTTATAACTTCTGAACTTAAACTTATCCAACAAGCAGCTGAAATTATTTCCTCCTAATATATATCCATTTCAAGTGAAGCAGGTGTAGTTTATTTCACTTTGAAGCTTTGGGATTTGTTTTGTCCTTCAATAATGTTGTTAAACACTTTCCGGAAGGTGTTTTGTTGTATACACAGGTGGACCATTCATTCGTTGGCACTGAAAAGAATCACGGGGCTGTAAGTTCCTTATGCGAAACAAAATATGTAGAAGACGAGACAGTGTTTTTGTGAATGGAAAAGTTGATGGCGTTAAAGCCACACTGGATTAAAAATGAGTCTGTATAACATCAAATAATGGTCGACGTAAATTATTTTAAATCTGGTCGTCATGTTGTCTCGAGGTGACCCACCATCAGCTTCTCCGTGTTTATGGATCGTCCCTCTTCTCGGTCATTACGATATCTTGAACCCATTTCCGGTAGGTAACAAAGACATTGCATGAAAAGCTGAGCGATAGTACGTGTTACGTCCTTGATTTTGACCTTGGCGGAAATAGTTATTGAGCACTCGTTAACATAAGTCAGTCACTTACAAGTTAGAATGTTTGGTCGTATATTTGACCTAGTTTGAATACACATTCAGTATGGAGTATGGAGTTAAAACAATAGCCCTATTTTGCCAGTTACATCTGACAGTTACATCTCGCTGATTTTATTGATTGGTTGTTGTTAAACGCCACACTTAGCAATAGTCCATATATATGGCAGCGGCTTGTAAATAATCGAGTCTGGTGAGATAATCCAGTGATCAAAATCATAATTAACAATCTACACACTTGGAATACGATGATTTGTGTCTACCGAGTCAGCGAGCCAGACCACTCGATTCCACCAGTCGTACGAGATGCATGGGTTAGTGAAGATCAATTCTGTACCGGATCTTCACGGGTAAGCTAATTGTAGGTTGAGGGACCCTCTACCGACTAAGTAGTCATTTAAAACAATCTGTTGACGAGACCCGAAATGTTTTTAAATGGAATGAACACTTTCACATTGAGGACACTGAAATCAAAGTCATATCAGACAATGGTTCGATTCCTCACAAGGGTACAGTAAGTGAAGCCCATTATCGTATCCTCCGTGCAGATATTGCAGGATTATTGTCCAGCTTTGAATAGTATGACATTTGTACAGTCAATCTTACTCTTCTTCTTTCGGAGAACATGTATATTCCAGAAAAAGTATGTCATTCCACATAGGACATAGCTGTAAATATGTATACATGTATGGGTCAGCTCTGCGACATCGCAACGAGACTTCGTAACGAGACTATCGCACCTATCAAGGTTTCGTGTTCACATATTTCAAATTAGCATAATCGGCAGAACCAGCTTTACGATAAGGTCTGGTGCCAGATATCTTGATTCTAAAGTTAGTTACTGTTTTAAACTTATTAAAAAGCATATTCTAAGTGCATCAACGGAACTCCATGCTTTTGGAAAAATACCTGTGTGTAAAAACCAAACTTGGTTAACTTGCGTGGCTATATAACTTATCATATAAATGGGTGCAAAGTTATAAAACCTCCCTTTATGTTTAACACGCTTGATATGAAAGCTGCTGCTGATAACTGCGGATTATGACGAGGTCATCGCTTTCTTTGTTGGAACAAATTTCATGACTTCAAAAGATAAACTGAAAGATGAATTATACCTTCCATCTATGAAATTGCTTTGGTTGTAACCCAGCCAGGTCGTATTTACTTTGTGTATGGGATTACTGCCCTAAATGTCATCTCATTGAAATTCGTCACATTGACCGTCTTGTTGCGTAATTCACAGTCAACACGAATGTACACTTATACCCTCAAATCAACAGATGCTGACTTGACAGATGTCACATGGACAATAATCTCCTACTCGACAATGTCGTGCAGTGTCACACCGTACCATCGTGTCACGCCGAACAATGTATCATCATATGATACATGTATACAGAATACCGAGTCGTCCCAAATAAAGTACCACGACCCTACCACATAATCCCAAAAACGCCACACCGTGTCATGTCAGGTCTAACACCAAACCAAACTACGCTACCCATATCCCATCACACTGTGTCACGCCAGTTCTAGTATCATGTCACACTACACTACCCATATCACATCACACTGTGTCACATCAGCTCTAGTACCAAACCAAACTACACTACCCATATCACACCACACTGTGTCACAGCAGCTCTAATACCAACCAAACTACACTACCCATATCACATCACACTGTGTCACGCCAGTTCTAGTACCATGTCACACTACACTACCCATATCACATCACACTGTGTCACGCCAGTTCTAGTATCATGTCACACTACACTACCCATATCACACCACACTGTGTCACGCCAGTTCTAGTACCATGTCACACTATACTACCCATATCACACCACACTGTGTCACGCCAGTTCTAGTACCATGTCACACTACACTACCCATATCACACCACACTGTGTCACAGCAGCTCTAGTACCATGTCACACTACACTGCACTACCCATATCACACCACACTGTGTCACAGCAGCTCTAGTATCATGTCACACTACACTACCCATATCACATCACACTGTGTCAAGCAGCTCTATAGCTAGTACCATACCACACTCCACTTTCCATATAAGATCACCACGTGTCACACCATATCCACAGAACCATACCACAGTTTACACTTAATATAACATAGCACCGTGTCATACCAGTTCATGTATCATATCACATTACATTATCCATAACACATAACACCGTGGATGGTTTATATCAGTGATTGTTTCTCGGGTCTGTTTTACCAATTCTAATATTGGCGTCTTGACCAATTTTGGGCAATGTCCGAGCCTCGGTGAATCTGAAATGTAGGTTGACTTGTCTCTATCACAGTCCCTGAACCGCATTCTTTTGCCCAATGCCAAGCCTTCTCTGCAGTGATAAGTTTTTAATTAAGCAAGTCTAGATTTCCTCACGCTCTGAGTCTCTGGGCTCTCTAGGACTCCATTTCAATTAAAATGGGTTAGTTAGTTAGTTAGGTAGTTACTATACTATACATTCAGAGACTAAGTATGACCAAATTCCCGTGTAATAATGGCAGAAATTCTGACTCGAATGCATGACGAAACGTATACACACATGGGGTGGAGCACAGTTGGTGGCCATAGGTGGGCCGCCTCTTTGATGAAATCAAATTTCATTACCCCACATTAACAGAAACTGACTGGGGACTACAGGGAGGAGGTGAAGCGTTCGGACAAAACCGCGGCAGCGTATGCTCTTCACCTACGTGTGACACGAAAACAACGTTAGGTTTAAATTGTCCATTGTGTCTGTACTTATGTCTTATCGTAAAGCCAGGTGTTAACGACCTCCATTGTGTCTGTACTTATGTCTTATCGTAAAGCCAGGTGTTAACGACCTCCATTGTGTCTGTACTTATGTCTTATCGTAAAGCCAGGTGATAACGACCTCCATTGTGTCTGTACTTATGTCTTATCGTAAAGCTAGGTGTTGACGACCTCCATTGTGTCTGTACTTATGTCTTATCATAAAGCCAGGTGATAACGACCTCCATTGTGTCAGCAAGTCTGTCTTAAAGTAAAGCCAGGTGACAACAACCTCCACTGTGTCTGTACTTATGTCTTATCGTAAAGCCAGGTGATAACGACCTCCATTGTGTCAGCAAGTCTGTCTTAAAGTAAAGCCAGGTGATAGCGACCTCCACTGTGTCTGTACTTATGTCTTATAGTAAAGCCAGGTGATAACGATCTCACATGTGTCTGCACTTTTGTCGTTTGGTATTATCCTTTGTGTCTACAAAGTAAAATCCATATGAAAACGGCCCCCGTGTTCCTGTTTAGATACAATCCACTCCCTACATGCCATCAACTGGCTGGTTGGCAATCCAGCAGAGCAAATATGTTTGATGACGGTGTGGCCACAACAACGCGATTCCCCTTTTCCTGGTAGTACCAAAACCTACTGAAGAATCACGCCAAGTTAACAATGATTATGCAAACTGTATGGTATACTCCCATCTGTTACACATGCCAGTTCTTACACACCGCAATACACATAAGATCACAGTCCACTGCACACACCCATCACCTGTTACTGGAAAATAAGATAGTCAATAGTCGATACAGACATAGAAGGAGAACCCAACACAACTGATTAGCACTGCATATCATTTTGTTGCATTTTATATGCATTTGTTTGCAAATTGATTCAATTCAGTTGTTTAGCACTATATATCATTTTCTTGCATTTTGTATTCATTTGTTTGAAAATCCATATCTATGAAATTCATCATTCTTCGATGTCTCTTATCATTTGTTTCTAAACCACTTATTCAACTCAACACAGATGCCACATAACAAGAGTCTCAACCATGCTTAATCAAATGTCCGATGGAATAAAGGAAGCGGTGTCCTGATACCCTGGTCAAGCTGGTCATCCAGTCCTAACTATACATATATCGCCAGTGCTGACATGTCTGTCGTGCTGTAGTCTTGTTGTAGAGGAACCCTTCAGAAAGAACTTATGATCTCTCGCTGCGATGTGACATACTCTACTCTTTGAATACCTGTCATGGTTAATATGCAAGGGTCATCCCCAGCCATTTATAGTGAATTTCTCAATATAAATTCTCTAATCGCCATCAATCAGTTAATCCTGCCTTGAGAAAAATAAATCATCTCAAGATAAAACAACTGAATGTAAATATGAAATGCTAATGATAAAAAAACATATCTAATCAAACAAACACTTCTTGAGTAAAGAAACACCAAAACTACATGCTGTTAATCCATTTGATTCATTGGACAGTTAAGCTGCCTCACCATAAATCCTTCCACTGACCTGTTTGGTCTAGTCTATTATTGTTGTAGGTGTAGCAGGTGTACACACCCAGCCTGACTGTGTAACAACTGGCAATAACAACGTACATGTAACAAATGGCATGTGTAACAAATGGCATGTGTAACAAAGCGGAGACATCCAACCGTACAGATAGCATATACAGTAAAGCCAAAACAAGCCAATGATTATCTGTAGACAAGAATCACTTTACTTGCTACAACTAAAATGAAATTGTGCCTTGCAAATTATAATATCAGCATCAGATTTGTTTGTTGTTAAGACAGCCATGTGGCACTGTAGGCGAGCTGCGATAGCATGAATGGGAATGGTTGTCAACCAGTTTCAGCCAATAGACGGCACTCGATGTGAGAACTTCCGGTTGGAATCCGCGCACAGCGGTCACAGACGGGGAAATGATTCGCCTCATGTACACGGCTATAGAGACAGTGACAAGGAAATTTCATTCAACAAAAAACTAAACAAACTGCGCGTGATTCAAAATCAATAAACGTAAACGTGCGATGTTGAAGTAACCACAGCTGTTTGAGGTCACGTCTGCGAAGGAATGACTTTACTTCACATGGGCAGTTTATCAGATATGCTTTCTTATAAAATTTTATGAAATGCTTAATTACCTATAAGTCTTAATCTTTTAACTTCTCCCATGTATCCAACAGACAGCTGAGATTATTTCCGCATTGAATGTAAACATTTCAAGCGATGCTGACACGTTCTTTACTTCAGTTTAATGGGCAAGGCTTTGTTTTTGTCTCCGAATAGGATCTGTTTCCTCATGTGAACAGCGTTATACTGCTTGACTCTCTCTGCCGTTTGCTGCCCTCGTTCTGTGTGTAAACCTCCCTAACTCGGGAAGTGTAGACGGGGGATATTAACACATGTCCCATATCCTCCTTCTGAATCAGTTCATTCTTTAATACAAACAAAGACTATGAGAGTGCATGTTCTTGGTGCGTAGAGTGGTGAGAAAGATGAGTCAGCAAATGTAGGGCTTTATGAATGAAGACCTCTCCTTATTTGGTGGCATGTTTTTTCTGTTCACAGCTGTTGAAGTTACAGAAGAATAAATGAAAACTGGACCCAGTGTCTCCCTTGATATTTGTAATACAATCTGACAGAAAAATAACCCTGTTTCATATAACTGAAAATAATTTCATCATTTTATTTCTGTTGCATTCATATGTCTTATAATATAATACGTTTTATATATTTGGGAAGGCCTATCTTAGTCCTAAGGATTTTGATTACCAATGTATTCTTGTATGTTAAAGCAAAGCGCACAATGTGGATATTTGTGTGTTTGTTTGAAGCATGACCTCATATTTGATAATGTGAACAGCTCACAACTATCTTTTAATTCTCAGCGCTCATATATTACTTTGCACTGCAAATACCGATTTTATAACTCCACGACTTGGTGAGAATCAACGTATATGTTCGTGTGCTACGAGTAAGCCGGAAACAAGTATGGCAAAAGACGGAATATCATCTCTACAGAAAGGAAACATGTGCCACGGGTCGGTCGTCCACGTGTGACATTGGGTCAACCGTATTCGGTTAGCGCATCTTTGGAATCGATTCCACAGTGCTAAACACAGTATTAGAACGGTACGCAACCGATTGACGTATGATAATATCCGGCCCATACGTCTGTCGGTACGCCCAGTGTTGCCCCCCACATCACGTTCACACTCAGCTAGCTTGGTTTAGGTGACATCTGAGGTACAGAAGCCAGAACGTGGACAATTTACTGGTCACAGGTCCGTATAGTTTTCATCTAAGCAACGTCAGTAGTTGCACAACGGTTTACAGTACGATTAAACGTCCGTTTTGTACTGCAGGTGTAATGGTATCGGTGAGCAACACGAGGGATAATACATTTCAACATTGTAAATGCAATTTGAATGACGCGCAAAGACGACGATCTTTCGAGATCACGTTTCACCTGCCTTGTACAGATACAAACGCTGTAACAGCAGCTCCTTAACGTCCGTCCACATAATACACATATTGTAACAGAGTTTAGGAGCGAGCATAACATTTCAGGCTATCTCTTGACCTCTCACTAAATGAACACTTTTGGGCTGAGTTGGATGACTTCTACGACAGGAACAGAATCAACAAATACCCTCAATCCAGATGTGCCAATCTGTTGTTAACGTTTGGAACAACCTCTAAGCCTTCTAGTCACGATCAACGCAAATGGTTGTCACTCCCGATATTGACATTGCCAGTTGTTCACGCAACTCCTCATCAAGGAGTGCCGCTCTAATTCCTGTCGTTGGATGTTGCTTTAGACATGTGCGTGTAAGTTTCATCAGTGTTCTGAACGTATATCAATCACCTCACATTTCCTACAGTTTTCTCATACAAGAGAACCATTGCCTGAAAAGTATAGTCCAAGCGATATCCGAACCCACATAGGCTACTGGTGTGCCCAAGAGACGCAGCGTAGCATTCCGTCTCTTCTCCCTGCACTCAAACCAACCCTCTCCCACAAAACGACCGTTCGTTCCAGTGATTACATCCAGACTACAGAGTCTCAGACATCAGAATTCTACAGCCTTTCCAAGTTTTCACTTTCCGGGATCCAGCATTTTAACAATACGCTTTCCTGAAATCCATTATTGTACCGTACAAAAATATGAACATTACTGGCCCTCGAATGCATTGGTATTACGTGTGTGGCTTGAAGTATGTCGAAGCGAAATTCACCTCCCAGTCAATTATTTACCGCTGTGTTGCAAGCATTAGTTCTCCCTAAGGCCCCAGCATCTTCGTTCTCGCCCACCCTCAACCAACTCTCGTGGCAGGTGTCCTTACTCAGACGTTCCCTCGCTTATAAAGCAGGCGGAAGATGCACATGTGTTTGCGCACAGATGTGCGCAGTGTCGGGTCATCTTACCGCACACGATTACGTCACAGCGAGGCTACATGTCGTCGCCGCGACATCGTAACGAGGCTATCGCATCTGATCAAGGTTTCGTGTTTACATACTTCAAATTAGCATAATTGGCAGAATCAGCTTCTTGATAAGGCCTGGTGCCAGGTATCCTGATTTTGCTGCCGTTACATCTCACACACATGGCCATGTGTTGCGCTGGGTTTGAGCAGACTCTTACAAAATGATAATTCAACTCAGTTACTGTATTTAAACCAAAAGGAGGCATATTACTACTGCACCAAAGAAACTCTATATTTGTTTTGGAAATATGCTTGTTTGCTTTGGAAAACAACTTAAATCGTTAGCTTTCGTAAGAATATGTCACGGGGATGTACTTATCACATTATTGCCTTCATAAAAACTGCCTTTGTGTTTAACACTGCATGATACGAGAAATTGCTGCTGACTGTTCATTAAGACAAGATGCAGTAGGAAAGCTGTCGGGACAAACTCAACTCAACAGCATGCGAAACTTAAACATGAAGAGGTAAACTAAATTATGTAGTCTACCGTGCCTGTGTAAATGTGCTTCTGTAGTTGTACCACAAGTGAGTAATACGTTTTGGAGTTGACCAAAACATCACCTGAATCATATTAAAGTAGGTGTATGTAGGAGGTGGTAAATCGCATCGACCGTTTTGTGGTGAATCTCTCAGTTAAGAAATAGAACACGAACACTCGCATATCAACAAATGTTGCAGTGCATTTTCATGAGTGTCCAATTTCGCTGACTTTACAGTCTCTCACCACGCAGTGTCATGCTGTATCACATCGGACCAGTTTATCAATCGATTAAATATGCACCATGCTGTATCGTGCTGTATCACATCGTACTAGTGTACCAATCTGTATCCCGCTGTATCACATAGTACTAGAATATCAATGTGTAAAATATTCCCCCATGCTGTATCGTACAGTATCACATCGTGTCAGAGTATCAACCTGTACAATATCCCACTATGCTGTATAATGTTGCATTACATCGTGACAATGTATCAATGTGTAAAATATCTTACCATACAGTACCACATCCTACCAGTGTATCAACCTGTACAATATCCCAAGTAGAACCCTTCTTGTAAATACAGTCATTGAGAACATGGTTGTATATTAGACCATACAATTATGGATGCATGCATGTATATCAACAGCAGCAACAGCCAAGCTGCATATTGTGCACTAGACACAATATGATATTGCACGTCACTTGATACTTGCAACATATTGTGTGGCACTCCCCCGCACGCCATCTGTTGAACGTATCCTCTTGCATCATCATAACAAAATCATATTAGTGCCGCCTCAACCAGCTTCCCCCACACAACAACTGTTGTGCACTGTTTTCTCGACAATTTCGTCATGTTGAAAATATCAGCGGCAAGGGATATCAGGATCTATCCATCAATGTGATCACGAGAGCAAGCACGAATGTTGGTAGTGGAAACAAGTTGTGTGGTGGAAGTCCAGCGTTGAGGTCACCTTCGTCTGGGATAGCTATGGAATAAAAGACAAATCGATTATACCACGAGGATCACAAGGTGAATAGTATAACAATAATATACCACGAGGAACACTTTTCAAGGTGAATAGTATGCTAATATTGTACCACGAGAAACACGCATAAAGGTGGGTAGTATGCTAATATTGTACCACGAGGAACACTTTTCATGGTGAATAGTACACTAATATTGTACCACGAGGAACATTTTTCAAGGTGAATAGTACCCTAATATTGTACCACGAGGACCATTTTTCAAGGTGAATCGTATGCTAATATTGTACCATGAGAAACTCTTATAAAGGATAGTAGCATACCAAGAGCGTTCAACGAGGAACACTGTTTATGGTCAGTAGTATCCTAATATCATACCTAGAGGAAAGCTTTAAAGGTGAATGGTAAACCAATATTGTACTACGAGGAACAATGTTAAAGGTGAATAGTATACCAGTATTATACTAGTATAATGGAAAGACAGGGTGAATTCTTCAAGGTGAAGACCTTCGACAAACTGACGTGGCCGTCACCCACATCAATATGATGGGACATTTTAAGAAGACCAAAGATATTGTTTCTGCTATAGGGTTTGATAATTCCAACATTGTGCATCTCTCTGGCTGTATCGCCTTATGGACATGGAGTAATTGCCTACGCCTCAGTGGACGTAACCGAATCCCGAGGCTAAAAAGTAATCCATACGCTTCTCGATGAGGCAGAATGAAAACCCACTTCAAAATATTAGTTTAGAACATTATGTTTACGTTTTTGGATCGGTTCCAATATTTATTCCTTAAGTGGTTTCCGGGTAATTTCCTCAGACATGTTTTCGCAGTGTTAAAATTTGGTAAACACTGGTGGTTCGTTACAAGGGCTACTGGGTGAGAATGTCTAATTCTCAGGCGAGCTGGTATTAATACCTGAGCCGCATACAATCCGAGATGGGATTTGTAAGTTGTACCTTATTTTGAAGTCGGCAATACAATTATACATTCCGTTCTGATAGAAGTTCGAGATAATGATGTAACATGTACAAGTATCATGGAACACTCACTCACGCACTCACTCACTCACGCACTCACTCACTCACTCAGACGCAAGCCTAAAGTCAGGGGCAAGTCGCGGTCTTACCCGGACGAAAGGTTTCGCGGCCATCTTAACAAAAGGAAGCAATGAAGTGTTTCTTACCAGGTATTTTCTATGGCCTGGGGTTTGACTTCGAATCAAGTCAAATATAGACTTCTTATTTGTGTTCGGCAATAGAGAACACTCTCTGATATGCGATGTAAAAGTTAATACAAAAACATCAAAACCTTCTCATAATCCTTAGACAAATTTGTCTATTGTACTATATCACAAACCTTTGCTTAAGAATCAATACCAAATGGTTTTTTGCCAATAGTTCACGAATAGAAACACTGCTCACTCATAGTTCGATATTCTGAAGTAAAATTTTCTGGAGTCAATGCTCCTGTACTCTGCATCGCCAAAACGTTATATGGAGCATTTACGCTCACACGGTCATACATTGATTGCTGTCGGAAATTGATCGTCAGTTGTCTGAATGTCGTATGACACAGGTGTTCACAAAAATCAAAATCGCCTTACCAGATAGGACTCCTCTATACTGGGCATGACTTGTATCCGGTAGCGAATGTATAGGCAACCCAGCCTATGTAAAAATGTTAAACAAAGATGCATTCACTTTCTCAAGTTTACAAACACCACATTCGTACATATTTTTTCAGGACGTGAAATGGTGTACAAGGTATTAAATATAATATTTCTATTTTCCTTTTTTTAAATTTAAAACTACATTGCCACTGACTTAAACAAACATTCCTGTCCATTGACGAAATATGTATGAAAATTCGAACGCCTATCGGTTTAAATTTAGACCAATATTTCAAATGATTGAACACCCACCCGTGTAGAGCCCCACCAATTGACAGGTAATGCTTTAATTTTTGTGACCCGTGTTGCATCACTCCTTTCTGAGATGTCTAGCGTGTTTTGCACGTATATGCCGGCGGTTGCATCATACTTCAATGTTATATGCACGGTGTAGAATGTTGAAGTGGCATACAGCGTGAAGTCTCCCCAGGTGCCGGTTGACAGGTAGGACGATGTTTGTTCCGGTCGTGTTGATTTATCATACATGCTTGCATCATCATCAAGTTATTAATAAGCATCTCATGGTTAAGCTAATTTACCGACGTGACGTAGGCATCGTTAATATACCGAGTGATTGGTTCATATTGTTTTCGTCTGTGACGTCTCAAAAGGAAATGATTCAGGTAGTTTAATTGAAATATCGAACTTTGATTATTGATTTAACAGAGCTTGACATGTGGTTGTTGATTTTGATGATATTTGAAGAGTGGATTTTTAGATTCAGCATTTGTACTTTTGCATGTTTGGACGAAAGTTAATGAACAACAAAACTTGATTTATCCAGACCCTGTTAATTCGAACTCATCGTTTAACTCACCATCTGGTTAAGTTTGCTGTCATCAGTTTGGTCCTCCACCAGCTGCTTCATGGTTTGTAATGTAAATCTGTATGATGATCGGGTAATCAGTAGTTTATTGCTTACTGAGTCCGGGCATTGCTTTTACTGGACAGTATTTATATCCTTCACAGTTAATCCGGGAATTGGTTTTACCGGTCACCTGTTAAACCGGACAGACTTTATCTGCTTTCCAGTTAATCCGGGCATTGACTCTACCGGTCACCTGTTAAACAGGGCAGTATTTATCTGCTTCACGGTTAATCCGGGCACTGGTTTTACTGGTCACCTGTTAAACAGGGCAGTATTTATCTGCTTCACGGTTAATCCGGGCACTGGTTTTACTGGTCACCAGTTAAACAGGGCAATATTCATCTGCTTTCACAGTAAATCAGGACACAGGGCGTTCTTTTTCTGTTTATCCGGGCATTTGTTTGTTTTTAATGGTTATTAGTTAATCAAGAAATTACGTTACATGGGGGTTTACTGTTTACTGGTCATCTGTTACCCGAGCCATGTTTTCTTTTGTTTTTCTTGTAAATTAGGCATCGCTTATTACTAGTCACTTGTTAATCGTCAGATTATTTTTCTGTGTTGTTCTGTTAATCAGGAATTTGGTTTATCACATTTTTCGATACATCAGGACATTATCCTGTCATGGTTTAAGCTGGACAGTTGAGGCAATGTCTTCTGTTTATCTGGCTACTAGTGGTTATTAGCCAACGGATAATCACGACGTTACTGTTCTGTTGATCCAAGCATTTTTTTCAACTGGTCATTTGTTAATCAGGACATTATTTTCCTGTGTTTTTTTTTAATACATAGTAACTTTGATCTCCGGGTTATTTCTTAACTCTGGTATTAGCTGTGACAACAGTTTGGTGTTAACCTTGACATTGGACTTGTTTGTAAATATGTACATTATTTTCTTTTGACTCTGAATTTTCTTTCGCTTGTCATCTATTACACATGGCATTAGTGTTTCTTGTTTTCAAACAAGGTCCCGGCGTAGAGTAGGCCTTTAGCAACCATGCTTGCCATAAAAGGAGACTATACTTGTCGTACGAGGCGACTAACGGAATCGGGTGGTCTGGCTCGCTGACTTGGTTGACATATGTCATCGGTTCCCAACTGCACATATCGATGCACATGTTGTTGATCAATGGATTGTCTGGACCGGACTCGACTATTTACAGAGTCCGCTATTCCATATAGCTGGAATATTGCTGAGGGCGACGTAAAACAAAACTCGATCACTCACTCTTGTTTCAAAAGAAACGTTGCATCGATTTTACTGGTCACTTGGGGAACCTGGGACAGTCTATTGATTTGGGCATATGTTTCTTCATTCACTTGTGTTGGCCTCTTCAGGATATTTGTTGCAGAACACTTCCTTAGGGAGTTTGTAAGTTCGGACCTCAGGCTTATGTTTGATTTTTCACTCGTTACTTTTCAGATAGGAATGTGTCTGGAAATAATCTGTGATATTGTTTTATCAGTGCATCCCGAACTCTTGACAGCAGTAACCACCAAAACGACCTGATTATACATGATATATTAATTTTAACGATGATCATCAAACCAGTAGTTTAAATATCTTAAATTACTCAGAATCGATTTTATGAAATAAGTCTTTTAACGTGTTTCGTGGATAGCCTATCCTTTTTACATGAATATACGGGACACTGGGGGATGTTGATGGTGAAACTACCCCGGGTATGTTGTCATAATGCACCCGTGAAGATCCAGGTTGGAACTAGCCATTAGTAATGTCATAAGAGGCGCCTAACGGAATCGGGTGCTCCGGCTAGCTGACTTTGACTCATGTCATTGTATCCCAATTGCGTAGATCGATGCTCATGATGTTGATCACTGGATTGTCTGGTCCAGACTTGTTTATGTACAGGCCGTATGGTTGGAATACTGCTGAGTGCGGCGTAAAACTAAACTCACACTCTCATTGTTGCCATATTGTATTCAGTATGTTTTCATCCCACATGTGCCTGTATCGGAAATTCTGTCACAACATATAGGCTGGCCTATTGGTCTCATGGTCAAGCCTTCGCTCGCTGCGCCGAAGACCCGGGTTCGATTCCTCACATGGGTACAATGTGTGACGCCCAAATCTAGTGTCCCCCGCCGTAAATTTCATGGAATAATGTTAAGAGCGGCGTAAACTGAACTCACTCAGCCATTCATTACCAAAGGCTGGGACGAATTAAGTCCCTTTACTACCAGGATCCGATGGTCGCGGTTCGAATCTTTGTGTTGTCCGTTCTCTGTAGTTACCCTTTCCGTATACGTTCGCTCGTCACCTGAAGCCCTTTTTGATGTTCCCCGCCGCGAAATTGCTGGATTATTGCTAAAAGCGGTGTAAAACCAAACCCACTCACCCTCTACCTGTCATAGTCTACTACCGTCCCCTATTAATTATATCATATACCTATAGCTAATATCTCTTACAATGTTGGTATTTTTTAAAGTTACTCCCTTCTAATTAAGAACATGCCTCATCAATGTAATGTGCCACCCTTTGCGGTTTTTGTCATTGCGCGATCAAAAGCCGAATTCTACTCAGATTTCTTCCATGAAAAAATTCTCACGAAAATGAAATATTGTCATTAAAATTTCTTACCGAAAAACCTTAAGTATGTTCTTTGTACACTTCACAAAAGCGTACAGTTTCCTGAACCCTCTAGAATTTGTATTAGACAACTGCAAAAGAAATATCTTTAGGTCACGTATATCACGTTACTGTAGCTTGTTAAAGAATGTGGCGTACCATATCACTTGCACAGTGGCGTATAGTTTTTAACGTTAAAATTGCAATCTCCTTCAGTTTTCATGTACGTTAATGCCAATGAGGTATATCGGTGACGTCACCAACAACGTTTGCAAATGTCATTGACGTAGGACATGCCTTTTTAATAATACCTCCCGATAAGAAATCAATATTTGGAAACTTGTTTTCATAAGTTGATACATGTGTTAAACCTATTGTGAATTTCTCCTCATATCAAAATATCATAATCATTAAACAAACTACTCACAACGTCTGTTGATATTTCCATAACGCTGTGTCACCAAGGCATATTTTTATTATTGTTATTTTTTCAATCCCTTTTCCCTCAAGCTAAAAATGTGCAAAGGCGATTAGTGCTAAGCGATAAGCAGTCTTAATGCTTTTAATCCACGGGAGACAACGACGATAGGAGATTTGCACCCCATTTGCCTAGACGCCCTAGGAAAGGAACGTCACCTGTGACAGAAATTCAATATGGCCGTCTGACATGGCGATTCTCACTACGCATGCGTAGAGATTTGAAGATAATGCTTCATGTTCGAACCCGTTCTGTGCGATCTTCTGCCTGAAAGCGATATTTTGTTTTCGTCGAGGTTTAAGTGTTATTTTACACTCACATAGTGCTGATTTTCCACCCGGTTTAACACAATCGTGACTGGACGTACCTGTGACAATAACATTCTCTCTTGTTTACACGAACATGTGAGAGGCTTAAGAAACCCTTGGCGACGACAGGTATTATTCCGATAATGAAAAGCCAGATGTTGACATATTTTAATAGTCGAGATTTCAAAAAGCATAACCCTGATAAAATATGTACCGGTGAACTCAACGGTGCTGTAATAACGAATGTAAATGTTTCGTTACAGCCACTACTATTATTACTAATAGTGAGGGAGTTTAGTTACGCTGTCCTCAATAATATTCCAGACATATGGCGGTGGTCTGTAAATATTCGAGTCCGAGTCAGACAACCCAGTGAAAAACAGCATGAGCATCGATTTACGCAATTGGGAAACAATGATATGTGTCAAGCATGTCAACGAGCCTGACCACCAGATCCTGTTAGTGGCCTGTTACGACAAGCATGTGTTACTGAAGGTTAATTCTAATACCGCCATGTAGTTGGAATATTCCTGGGGGCGGCGTGAAAGTACACTCACTCAATTCTAATACCAGTATTACTGCAAATATTACTGTTACTGCTGTTGCGTCTGTTTCTTTTCCTATCTTTACTACTAGTACAAACACTATGACAGTGAAGATCCTGGTTAGAACTGATCTTCAGCAACCCATGCTTGTCCCAAAGTGGCGAATAACGGTGGCCATTGTTAGCGTATCTCAACGTGGATCGATGTCAATCACTGGATTGTCTGATGTAGATTCTATTATCTACAGACCGTCGTCTTACAGTCGGAATGTTCCTGAGCGTAGCGTTCAACACACTGCTGCTACTTCGACCACTATTAAGACGAAACTGACGTTTACTTTTATCGCTACTGTTGCTGCTACCTACGAATGCTACCTTTTATAGCAGTAACGAAATGTAAATCAGTGAGTAGTGGTAACAATAATCGTTTTCTGCCATCCATAACAGAAACTAGCACCTAGGTAACCAACTGCTGCACGTAGCTCCCATCACCGCTCTCGGAACACCATGCCGTTCTCTTAGGGTTTTTTTTATCTTAAATGAAGCAAATTAGCGAACAAAAAAACAACCGCACAACTGTAAACATTAAGTAGTGTTATCGCGCCGAGGTGAGAAGTTAGTGGCACACAGCCATAATCCCAGAGTATCTGAGAACTGTGCAGTGGGGCATAAACACCAAGAACACCGTCTGCGCGTACGCGTATACCAGTATAGTGCAGCTCCACTGAGACACTGATGGGGCGATGAGATAGCCTAGTGGTTAAGGTGTTTGGTTGTCACGTCGAAGACCCGGGTACTCTTCAAAGAAACAAGGGGACCATGAACAATATATGTGAATACCAACAACAGTCTCCTCGTCGGTTAATAGAACGGTGGTAAATCGTGACTGAATCGCGTACTACTCATCACAAATACTCAACATGTCCCATCCTCCTTCATGCTAGGTGTCAACAGCATCTACACAGTTCACGTTTTTGCCGAGGTGGTGGAGTATCTTAGTAGTTGAAACGTTCGCTCATAGCGTTCGAAGCCCATTTGTGGTGTTCCCCGTAGTCATGTCGCTGGAATATCGCTAAACGCGGCGTAAACCTAAATTCACTGACTGACTGAGATGATCGACGATTCTGACCGACACACACACGTTACCTGGACATTGAAGTAACATGTAGTCCTGTTCCTATCTTCTAGAACTGATGGTGAGTGGATTTATCAGAGAAAGCAAAGATGCGCTATTGACGATAACAGCGGTTCCTTGCACGACCATGGGATGTAATTCTTAACTTTCAGTTGCGAGGCCTTTCTTACTGTATCACCAGGTTTTCTGAATTTGGTGATGTTTGTGAGGTTGGCCAGTTTATTTTTAAATATTATGTTCCAGAAAGTACTGGGAAGGAATAGATCATGCCGGATGTCATGTAAACACGATGGGACATGAAACAGCTAAGGGAAACCAATTCTGTTGACATCAAAACCCTACTCCCCAAGTGTATAATGATAATGATGGTGATGGTGATGATATGAGATTGCGATGTGACGGTGATGGTGATGTGATTGTGATGTGATGTGATGTGATGTGATGTGATGATATGAGACTGTGATGTGATTGTGATGTGATGTGATGTGATGTGATGTGATGATATGAGACTGTGATGTGATTGTGATGTGATGTGATGTGATGTGATGTGATGATATGAGACTGTGATGTGATGTGATGTGATGTGATGGTGATGGTGATGGCGATGGCGATGGCGATGGTGATGTGATGTGATGTGATGGTGATGTTATGCCATGTCATGTGATGGTGATGTGATGGTGATGTGATGGTGATGTGATGATATGAGACATGTGATGTGATGTGATGGTGATGTGATGGTGATGGTGATGGTGATGGTGATGGTGATGGTAATGTGATGTGATGATATGAGACATGTGATGTGATGTGATGTGATGTGATGTGATGATATGAGACTGTGATGTGATGTGATGTGATGTGATGTGATGGTGATGGTGATGGTGATGGTGATGGTGATGGCGATGGCGATGGTGATGTGATGTGATGTGATGTGATGGTGATGTTATGCCATGTCATGTGATGGTGATGTGATGGTGATGTGATGGTGATGTGATGATATGAGACATGTGATGTGATGTGATGGTGATGTGATGGTGATGGTGATGGTGATGGTGATGGCGATGGTAATGTGATGTGATGGTGATGGCGATGGTAATGTCATTTGATGCTCTGTCATGTGATGATGATGTGATGTGATGTGATTTGATTTTGATGTGATGGTGATGTGATGATATGAGATTGCGATGTGATGTGATGGTGATGGTGATGGTGATGTGATGTGATGTGATGTGATGTGATGTGATGTGATGTGATGTGATGTGATGGTGATGTGATGTGATGTGATGTGATGATATGAGATTGTGATGTGATGGTGATGGTGATGGTGATTTGATGGTGATGTGATGTGATGTGATGTGACGTGATGGTGATGTGATGTGATGTGATGTGATGGTGATGGTGATGACGATGGTGATGTCATGTGATGGTGATGTGATATGATAATGATGTTATGTCATGTCATGTGATGATGATGTTATGTAATGTGATGGTGATGTGATGTGATTTGATTTTCATGTGATGTGATGTGATGTGATGTGATGGTGATGATGTGTTGGTGATGATTTGATGATGATGAAATAGTCGAGTCTGGACCAGACAATCCAGTGAAACATGAGCATCGATCTGCGCGATTGGGAACAGATGACAGTGTCAACCAAGTCAGCGAGCCAGACCACTCGATCCCGTTAGTCGCCTCTTACGACAAGCATAGTCGCCTCTTATGGCAAGCATGGGTTGCTGAAGGCCTATTCTGCCCCGGGACCTTCACGAGTTAGATGATGATGATTGCGTTGTGATGATGATGTGATGTGATGATGATGTGGTGTTGGTGATGATTTGATGATAATGGTGGTGATGGTGAACACGACAATAATTACAACTGTGATGGTGATAGTGATGCTATGTGATGTGATGATATGAGATTGTGATGTGATGTTGATGTTGATGTTGATGATGATGATGATGGTGATGTGATGGTGATAGTGATGGTGAGGTGAGGTGAGGTGAGGTGAGGTGAGGTGATGGTGATGGTGATGGCGATGGTGATGCCATGTGATGTCATGTGATGGTGATGTTATGTAATGTGATGGTGATGTGATTTGATTGTGATGTGATGTGATGTGATGTGTTGGTGATGATTTGATGATGATGAAATCGTCGAGTCTGGACCAGACAATTCCGTGAAACATGAGCATCGTTCTGCGCGATTGGGAACAGATGACAGTGTCAACCAAGTCAGCGAGCCAGACCACTCGATCCCGTTAGTCGCCTCTTACGACAAGCATAGTCGCCTTGGTGATGGAGATGATGATGTGGTGTTGGTGATGATTTGATGATAATGGTGGTGATGGTGATGATGATGGTGATGATGATGTGGTGTTGGTGATGATTTGATGATAATGGTGGTGATGGTGATGATGATGGTGATGATGATGTGGTGTTGGTGATGATTTGATGATAATGGTGGTGATGGTGATGGTGATGGTGATGATGATGTGGTGTTGGTGATGATTTGATGATAATGGTGGTGATGGTGATGGTGATGATGATGTGGTGTTGGTGATGATTTGATGATAATGGTGGTGATGGTGATCACGACAATAATTACAACAACTACAACAACAAAGTCATCTATATTCTATATATAATATACCCAGACAGTTTTCATTTCAAGGAATATAAGTTTCAGCAGGTAGTGTCTAAGAAATATGTTAAAACAGTTTCAGCAACTTTTGAACATCCCGGTGTATGATTTATAAGAACACGAATCGTGATACTTCATGACAACAAAACACATCTGAAATGTGTTATCTTAAACTCCCCGGTGTTCTCGAACAAAAATAGACATGTAGTTGTGGATCCTCATAAAGCAGGTGATGCCATACCTACAGTGCGTTAATCATGGGCTCATTTGGGCGAATTAAGAAATGTTTGACATATGAGTTTTGAAAATTGAAACGCTCAAGAGGATGATAACCTGGTAGAGGGCTATCTCCTTGAGTAACATGAATACTTATTTCCAGAGCCAATACAAACAAGCGTAGGGAGGTTGTTTTAATGAAATTGTAACCAAGTCTTATCCCAGGAAGCGTACAATATTATGATGGTAAGAACAATAGTGAAGGTGGGTTCTTACTGGAAATGTGAGCGGACTGTCGTCAAACTTGCAGGTTTTAATTGGTGCGTTGTGGCTTGGAGTGCAGGCACTGCCAGAAATATAGGTGGCCAATGTTTGGGATAATAAGCCGTGTAAAATTGGTGTTGTTCTACTCTGCCCCGATATACTCTGCTGTGATATGCTAGGGTATGCTATGCTATAATATGCTGCTCTATGCTATGCGGTGTTAATCATTGCTATGATTGATGCCATGCTATGCTGTGAAGACTTCTGGTCTGCTGTACAATGCTTCCGTGAAATGAGGGCCTAATACGTGTCGTTATCAGAGTCTTTACATGTCAGCAACATAAGTCGCTGAATACTTTACCTCTGAAACAGAGGATATAATTAAGTCTGTGTTAGTACGTTACTCTACCAATGTTGAATGTTTGTTCTACAAAGCGCCTGTTGCCCATTTATACCCAGCGTAGATACTACGTTCATGTACTGGGCTTAACCCTGTCTATGTTTACCCAGGATAAATGTCGTGTCCTTCATACTGGACTTCACCCTGTCCAGCGGGGTATATACTATGCCCTTGATGCTTAATATTGGCTTTACTCTGTGTCTGTTTATACAGGATATATACTATGTCATTGACGCTGGGCTTTACTGTGCCCGTATAAGCAGGGTCTGCACTATGTCATTGACGCTGGGCTTTACTGTGCCCGTATAAGCAGGGTCTGCACTATGTCATTGACGCTGGGCTTTACTGTGCCCGTATAAGCAGGGTCTGCACTATGTCATTGACGCTGGGCTTTACTGTGCCCGTATAAGCAGGGTCTGCACTATGTCATTGACGCTGGGCTTTACTGTGCCCGTATAAGCAGGGTCTGCACTATGTCATTGACGCTGGGCTTTACTGTGCCCGTATAAGCAGGGTCTGCACTATGTCATTGACGCTGGGCTTTACTGTGCCCGTATAAGCAGGGTCTGCACTATGTCATTGACGCTGGGCTTTACTGTGCCCGTATAAGCAGGGTCTGCACTATGTCATTGACGCTGGGCTTTACTGTGCCCGTATAAGCAGGGTCTGCACTATGTCATTGACGCTGGGCTTTACTGTGCCCGTATAAGCAGGGTCTGCACTATGTCATTGACGCTGGGCTTTACTGTGCCCGTATAAGCAGGGTCTGCACTATGTCATTGACGCTGGGCTTTACTGTGCCCGTATAAGCAGGGTCTGCACTATGTCATTGACGCTGGGCTTTACTGTGCCCGTATAAGCAGGGTCTGCACTATGTCATTGACGCTGGGCTTTACTGTGCCCGTATAAGCAGGGTCTGCACTATGTCATTGACGCTGGGCTTTACTGTGCCCGTATAAGCAGGGTCTGCACTATGTCATTGACGCTGGGCTTTACTGTGCCCGTATAAGCAGGGTCTGCACTATGTCATTGACGCTGGGCTTTACTGTGCCCGTATAAGCAGGGTCTGCACTATGTCATTGACGCTGGGCTTTACTGTGCCCGTATAAGCAGGGTCTGCACTATGTCATTGACGCTGGGCTTTACTGTGCCCGTATAAGCAGGGTCTGCACTATGTCATTGCCGATTAGCTTTACCATGTCTCTGTACGGGGTATGCACTATGTCCTTGATGCTAGGGATAACCATGGCTCTGTCTGTAGAGGGTCTGCACTATGTCCTTGATGCTAAGCTACACAATGTTTTTGTTTTACGGGGTCTGCACTAAGTCGTTGATGCTAAGCTTTACCATGTCTCTGTCTTTACGGGGTCTGCACTATGTCCTTGATGCTTAGCTTTGCCATACCTCTGTCTGTACAGGGTCTGCACTATGTCCTTGATGCTAAACGTTACCATACCTGTTTGTACAGGGTCTGCACTATGTCCTTGATGCTAAGCTTTACCATGGCTCTGTTTGTGCGGGGTCTGCAGTATGTTCTTGTTGCTAAGCTTTATATGTCTCTGTTTGTACGGGGTCTGCACTAAGTAGTTGATGCGAGGCTTCCAGGCTGTTTATACGGGATCAGCACTAGTATGTCCTTGATGCTAGGCTTCATGTCTGTTTATCTGGGATCTGGGCTATGTCCTGGCTATAACGTGTGTCTGTCTGATATATGGATCTGTACCAGTGATTGGTAAAGAACTCACACTCGGCATCAGTTTGATACTTGGTCTGATAACGGGTCTGTACCACGAGTATATTACACTGGATCTGTGTCAGATCAGTATGGGAAATTGAATCTATAGTGAATCTTTGCCTTGCATTGGATCCATATTATGTTGCCATTTGAAACTGGTGCAGTGGTAGATCACATTTACAATTGAATCGGTATCTGTTGACAGTGGTTCTGTTTGGGGTTGACAATTGAAAGTGGGTGTGCATTTCGCTTTTTTATACTTGATGTAGATTAGGTCTCTGTTTGTCTTTTTATTCGTTGGTTTGTTGTTTAACGCCGCACTCAGCAATATTCCAGCTATATGGCGTGGGTTTGTAAATAACTGAGTCTGGACCAGACCTCAACATCATGAACTGCGCAACTGGGAACCAAGCCTGCACCCGATCCCGTTAGTCGCCTCTTACGACAAGCATGGGTTACTGAAGATCAGTTCTAACCCGGTTATTTGATACCGAATATATACCTTTTTCCGCATGATACTGGATCAGTTGTGTATGCCAGATCAGTAACAGATTTTTACTGCCACATTTTTTATACTGGTGTTATTCAAAACCTATGTTGGACACTGGGTCTGTACATGATGGAGTTTCTTCTTTATGGGGTTTATTATGGGGTTTATTTGCTTACAGGGTTAGACACTACTCAGGTTATTTCGAATTCAAAAGAATCAGCCAAACCAGCACGTTAATTACATTGTTTATCGCTATTCATTCAAGAAAATGGCACTGGCATTGGATTCGTCTTAACCAAATATTCGGTACACGCGACTCCGTGGTGGCGGTGGGGTAGTCGAGTGGTTAAAGCGTTGACTCGTCACGCCGAAGACCCGGATTCGAATCCCCACATGAATACAATGTGTGAAGCCCTTTCCTTGTGTCCTGCGATATTACTGGAATATTGCTAAAAGCGGCGTAAAACCAAACTAAGTCAGTTAGTCTGTATATTAGAGTTGACCGTAATGCTCGCGTTTCGCTATTTATTCAGGAACCAATGATATAGAAATTGGATTCGTCTCAACCGAACATTCGATACACCCGACTTCGTAATGTTCAGAAAACCCTTTCCACTCCAGTGCACTCATATTGGACTATTAACATTGCGTTTTGCACGACTGAAGTTCATATGTACTGAGACGAAAAAAAACCACATCGACATGTGAATACCACGCAAGATAACCAACCCTGTTCCACAAACTCGCAGACCTTTCATACCCTGTGGTCGAAATGTCACCACGCGGAACTAAACGTTTTACAGAGTACAAGGTCTTTTTTACAACAATTGTCACGAGCCATTCTACAAAATGTGGATTTAGGATCCTAGGGCAAATGAAGAATGCTGAACGCGCAGTCAGATGAGAAGACGCTCTTCGTAGTGTACAGCGGGGCTATTAGTTAACACTGATGTAAGGGGCTAGTGGTCCGTGCTAGCGATATGCGACGTTTGTTTTACCACAGGCTCGCTCTATGATATAGCACATTTTGTCAAAGCTGACAGCTGTTGGTCCTTCAGAGTCATTGCCTTGACTTAACTGTCCACAACTCCTCGTGTAGGAACAGGCATGATAGATGTATGAGCGTTTTTCTCAGTGATCCAATCAAAGTAATGGATACGGTGACTACACTTACTCTGTCTCGGGAAGGTAAACAACAGAGGCGGATTAAATTCTAGTGTACACAACATTGAAACAATTTTTGTTCCAGGGGCAAAATGACAACATTCGCGAGCCTGTATTATTTTCTGTAGACATTTTTCACTTTTATATCTTCAACTTGCTTATCGTTCGAGCATTGGCCCTGGCTCTTTTCCATGCAGATAACTGAGGGTATCTATTTACCTCTTTTCAGGCGACCCCTTATGCCATGCGCACGCGACTGGTATTCCATAGCAGACGACACAGCGGATATATACCGGGAAAGTGAATTGGCTACAACTCTTCAAGGATTGAAACCGGCGAAGGAGTTATGAAATATCCTGTGAGCACTGGTTGTGAGAAAAAGATCTGGAAGAGATTTCTTTTGGTGTAAACTAAGTGCACATATATTCTGTTCGAAATGTTATTGAATTGGGACAGTAGTATATTTTTTGAAAAGTGGTCACATGACGAGATGAGTTGAGACGATGGATGCCTGTGCTATATAATATGGGAATTGATATCACTCGAGCAATTGGAAATGTTCGCTGGGAGTGGACGCACTTGCCAGCTTAGCAGCGTGCTTGTCAAGGAAATATCTGAATTGGTTAACTTTGTATTATTTATTGGGAATTTGGATTAGTGCAATAAACACGAATACTGTAATTTATTCTTCGTGTGGATATTACCGACAATCCCTGAGTGGAGTATGGGAGTTATAAGAAATACTTATGAAGAGGAATCGGACATAGTGATCCCTGTGAAAGAGCCTTTCAATAGTGATTGTATCATACCAATGGAAAGTGTATACGACCGACTGCGACCCCCACCCCCATCCTGTGGGTGTGGCACTCGCCCAACAACAACATGTGATAGAGAGTCTTCCCCGGCGAGGAGCAATTCCTGGTAAGTACGTTTTTCTTAAATATATTAATATTGCTCAAGACACTTCAACTTAAGCTTAATACATCACTCCTACAGAATCATGTTATTCATTTATTAGATTGAATTTTGAATCCAATTATGATTCGTTACTGTACTTTTTTTAGCTTTATAAGGCACGCTGATTAACGTTTCTGTATGAATATCATTCATATGGTATGTTACAACCATGTTATATTATATGCTAATTTTAACAGTTATTAATTCTCCATGTGTGTAATCGCTAATCCGCTTCGACGAGCCCTGACTGCGCATTGATATTTCATTTCATTACGCTGGAATATGTACGATGACAAAGTCGATGACAGTGACCTAGCTGAGTGAAATCCTCCCCATGCTTCTCCTAGGGCATTTATGCTGAATTATACATATTCACAGGCATACGTTACATGCAGTGCTTGTCAATAACAGCGTGGCCGAAGTTGGGTTTATAAACAAGCCCGTGTTAAATACACTGGTAATAGTGGTGACAGTTTAGACATTTTCACGTACGATTCATTACTAGAGGGACGCGGTGGTATCGTATTTCATAGCTTGCATATTAATAGCAGAGTAGTGGAGGCTCGTTTAGTGTTAATTGCACAGGGCAAGGTGTATATTTCATGTTCTGAAGTTACAAAATATGCGTTTACATGATCATTAGCAGTTGGGATTGTCTAGTGTTCGAAACTCTTCGCAAGGGTAGGTGAGTCAGCAGATTTGTGAGGGAATTCTGATAGCTTTGAAGGTATAGGCGTATTAGATTCAGCGTAATTTTATGGCGGTTATGTATAATATACATAATTCATTTGATGTACATTTCGTAGCAATGTATGTCAATAGCAGCTGCGTTTGTCAATTTCGAATGGAGACATCGGTGAGGAGGTGTGATTTCATGATTATAAGACAACACATTCGTACATTTACACTCCAGTGCTGTTCCGTTTTCGGATTTCACAGACTGCCTAGTCAGAGTAGTCGAGGCATGTCATTGGCACATCCCATGTTAATTACACGGAGAAAAATGTTGCCAGTTTCAAGTTGTCAGATAGGTTAAACATGCTATGATAGCTCGCTAGATCGTAGTGTTTTGTCCATCATCGCGCGTTAATGCGGCAAGCGGTTCCAATGCACTCGCATCGGGCGAGGTTCAGAGGATGTGCAGTACGACTATGCCAAGCGGAGATGTATATTTCATCCCGTTACGTGAGCGTGGCTCGAACCACGGCCTCTCTAACAACAAAGCAGTTGTCAATTTCATTTTCAACATGTATTCGCTTCAAGATCGCTTCGTAGAACGCGACCGGGAGGTACGGTGTGTTGCGTGAGGAGTTGTTTATGTACCATAAAACAACTGAGGAAAGTTTTAGGCTGTAAATCGACATAGTTTTGATGTAAAAGCACGAGATCTATGTGTGAATGAATGTTATTTAATGCCGCACTTTTCGATACACCGGCTATATGTGGCGGTCTGTCAGTAGTACAGCGACTGAACGCACGAACAACGAATTCAGACATGTAGACCACATTTACCTTTGTTCCTACGTCATTTTCTGATTCTAAATTTGCGCTGTGGTGTGTGGCGTGTTTTGTTCATTTTGAAATATTCTCTTTACAACGAATTTGTAATAAAACACCTCTACCTGAATCAGTGAGGTGCCCGTCTGATCATAATTTCAATGTATATGGTGTAATAGTCTACATCTTATCTTACAGACTGGTTACTAACATGAATTGCGCGGCGACATTTTTTCACGGTCGTGTTGACATGTCACTTACATTTACAATTCGTAAGGACTTCCTAAGGATTATATACCCTAACGAAATAAAATAACTTTTATAAATATATATTTGAACAGTTCAAACTAAAGTAGTCACAGCACTGCATAATTTAATAACATAAGCATATGTAGCAGGTAGAATCTGTCATGATCCTTACTTTAAGAACTCCGCTCGACGTAAGTGTTTGACATTCCGTTTCGAGTATTTGCTATTTTTCTCAGAGATCTGAAGTTGACATACTCAAAACGCACAAGCAAAACAAAGTGTTTTGCTGTAACACTAATAACCACTTGACTACAAGAGGTCAATTTGAAGAAATAGCGTATGTACTCGGAAATAGGGCCTCTTAAACACACATTTTCTTATGCTAATTGTGACGTTGAAAGGTTTGGTGTATATACGTGTTACGACCGAGTCGATAAGAAATCTATGGTTCTCTCAGTTGCCCTTGGGAGTGGCAGTACAAGGTTTATAGAAACAAGTAAATGTTGTTCTTTTATGGCAAGGCACTATTTCAAAGTGAGTGAGGGAGGTTAACGTCCTATCGGCATTATTTCAGCCACATAGAGACTCTAGTTTATAGTAATGTGCCATGTCTAATAATGCGGATGGAATAATGCCTATGCGACGTTAAAGGCACTATTGCAAAGTGAGTGAGTGAGTGAGTGAGTGAGTGAGTAAGCGATCGCGAGTTTAAAGTCGCATCGGCATTATTTCATCCACACAGAGACTCTAGTTAATGGTGATGTACCATGTTTAATAATTTTGTGTCGTATAACATACTTACAGTTAACCTCAATAAACTTAACGTTCATTTCATACAGTGAAACCTTTTTAATACCAATTTACCTAGGTTTTTTAATGTTTTACCATTACAGCGTTTTTGTTAACTTCATTAAGCAGTACATCGGTTTAAACCTAGTGTGTCGGTTTGGTGCACGAGTGACGCAGAGCAAAACGTACAAAATCGAAAGTGAAAACACTTTTGAAACAGGTCCTTCGTTACATAGTCAGAAAACTATTGGGCAGCATAATTGTCATCATGAACATCGGTCTACGCAACTGGGATACGGTCACATGTGTCAGCGAAGTCAGCGAACCCGTTAGTAGCCACTTACGACACGCATGGATTGTTGAAAATCAATTAAACTTGATCTTCATGGGTCTGTTGTCGGTAACACGAGTAAGACATATATCATACCTTGGACGAGAGCGATTGTGATGATACATTACACCAGTATGTAATTACGCCCTATAGACATACACTACACATAAACTTCGAATATTAGTATTCAAGAAAGCAGGGGCGGTGGGATAGCCTAGTGGTTAAAGCTTTGACTCGCCACTCCGAAGATTCGGGTTCGATGACCCACATGGGTACAATATGTGAAGCCTATTTCTTGTGTCTTCTGTCGTGATATTGCTGGAATATTGCTAAAAGCGGCGTAAAACTAAGCTCACTCTCTCCTTGTCAAATTTGTACCAAACCCTTAATTAACTACACCACGGACCAACCACCACTAGTTATCAAATCTTCGGATTAACGGTTCATCATAACGGACTCATTTGATCTCACCTCCGGTTTACCGGAATTTCGCACTGGCTCGACCTGTATTTCTATTAAAGTGAGAAAAGATATGTTTATCTAAAAGTGCTTAAGGCGTTTGTAACAGTGTGATCAGTACTCTAGTTCTCCTGACAATGTTAACAAGCTGTTCTCATGAACAAGGAGGACTGTTAACCCAGCTCGATAAACAAAAACAACAGGTGAACGGAGGTCCTCATTTCCTCATCTTGTTTATTGTTTACAATACTGCATGACGTTTCAGAAAGAGTTATTCAGGCAAGACTGCGATAGCGGAGGACTTAAATATTGTTTCGCTGATGCCACGCCGACGATAGCGCCATATATCTTGTTTTATGCGTTATCCAAAACGCACGTGGCACGTTACACTGGCACCGTCGTACGTTTCTCAGTTTGAAACGTAAATCTTTCACAAACACCCTGTAAAGCGTAGATACCTTTTCGAAAGCGGACGCCCGTTTCGTAGATGATGTAACTGACAGAACGGCTACAGCGACCGCGTGTTTGCGTGTGTTTAGACCGCGAGGCATCCGGCTAGATGATCCGAAACCCTACACAACAGTTATCGAATGTATGATAAGTACTCGTCATCTAAATATGATATGCCATTTGAAAGGGTTATTAGCACGAGGCCTCTGTATTCTGGTGGGTGAGCGAGGCACAGCGTAGGAGAGACCCTGTGCGGAGTTCTGGGAAGTTGTTTCGCCTGTAATACGGAGTGCTTGTGTGTAGGCTATCTGGGTTTGTCTGAGGTTTTCGACTTAACACCCACTTATGACTTTGAGTTGGGAGTGATAGGGAGAATTTAATTTGATTCGTAGTTGATTTCGGTGAAATTGTTTTGACTCAATTTCAAGGAAGCAGGAGAGTACATCGACTAATCCGATGTTCGAGATATCCGGGGTGTCAAAATATGACAGGGTTATGCAGAAGGTTTGAGTCAATTCAAACTTCAATTCTGTGGAAAGTCGTTAAATCGAAGTCCAACGAACATCGAACATTTGTCGAGTTATGGGGTTGTTCATGAATCTACCGTAAGTCTAAAATCGGTACAACGATACACTAATAAATGGATTTCAGGTTTTTCGAGTTTTCACTTTAGGTATTTGATTGGCTACAGCGTTGTGCGAAGTAGATATAAGAATGTCGCCACCTTAGAATGGTTAGAATGGAATGGTTTATAGAATCTGGCTGAATTGTGAATCTGAAATTCAGCAATAGAAAGAAAGTCTGGAATCAACAAATAAATGTATAATTATAGATATTGCCATATCATATGAAATGAATGTTTATGTGTATGTGTTGATATGGTCTGAAAGCAAACTAAAAACTAGAACCCTAAATGCAGATGTGGGATGTCCCTGACCTTTTAAACACTCAACATTGAACTGGGGTTAATTCCACGACAGAGCAACACGATTCCTTATATTGGGGCCATTAGAACTCCTGTGAAGATTAAGTCGTCAGAACCGACTCAAGAGGAATACGGGTTTAAAACGAATGCTTGCGTTTCATGTTGTTTGTCTGAACCATACTCGAGTATTTACAAACTGATCTTAAAATTCGCTCATTGCCAATAGAGTTTACACACTCTCCTCTAAGGGTGTGTAACGCGTTGCGTAGGTCGTATTTCTGTTTATAGAGTTGAGTCCATTTGACAATCTGGAACCCCCGCAAGGGTTCGAATCTGTGATCCGTCGGTTCCAGAATGTTCGTTGCTTCATGAACACTATGAGTTTTTTTTAACAAAATGTCAACTTTAAACCTTCATCGCCTTTTTCACTTGTTCCCGTTAGGCTGACACAAGCTTTACTGCTTTACATCGCTCTCAGACTCGATAAGCTTCAGACGCGAAAAAAGGTTTGTTCAAGCGTCAAACACTCGATTTAGTATTAATTATAATTTAAGTGGACAACTGCCTCAATGGTTTTTTAAATGCAGTATTTTCAAACGAAAGTTAATTCTGTCTGATTAACCGTTGACAGAACATGGGAGTGCTACCCTCCTTGAAGAAATTCTTTATTCATTAATATCAATGAAGAGCTAACATTAATCTTATCTGGTATTGTGGGAATTTAGATACGAAATAGAGAATGATATACTCGATCGATTTTGGATTCATTTAATGTTATCATTTAAGCTGAAGATAGGTAAATGATTGTGTATCTTGGAAACAGAACTGGCATCGCTAAGACCAGAGTCACCTCGTCCTCCCGCCACTAAATCTACTTTTAATTATACGATGTTTGATATCGCTGCCATGGTAGTCAATGCCTCTGGGGTGTTCTTCTGCGGAGTCCATGACGACATGAGATAATATCAAGTGAAGATTTATGATAGACTGCTAATTCAATTTGGCATATGTTATGTACCTTAGAAGGGTCGGTTGATTAGGATTTCAAATAATTGCTGATTTACGGCTTCGTGATCTACGGCGAACATGCACTTACAGTAGACGGAGATGGTGAGATACCAGATTGAATTAACTGTAGAAGTGAGATAGTTGTCATAAAACAGTATTGTACAGTGCTGTTTATCTCGCGATTCTCTCGGGGTATTGTGTTAGGGTAGCAAAGTGAGCGAGTGAGTTAAGTTTTCAGCCGCTTTTAGCAGTGTTTCATTATATCACAACGGTTAACACTAGAAATGGGCTTTGCACATTGTGCCCACATGGAGAATCGAACCCGGTCCTTCGAAGTGAAGAGCGAACGCTTTAACTACGAGACTGGCCCAACGCCCATGGCAAAGTGAAGCTGGCTTTGTACTCACGAGCAACCTCTTGGTCTTTAGAGGTCATTATAGGGATTCGATCCATTCAAACCATTCGAACCATTCGCGGCCCTCTATAGCAAGATTAACGGAGTGTGCAGGCTTTCGCATATATTCCAGCCATAGTGGGACAGGATACTACAGAAATTAACCACACATATTGCACCTATTTTAGAATTGAACCGGGTCTATGACGGTACAAGAAAACGCTTAACCCGCTTGGCTTTCCCTCTTAAGTGTACTGAAATAAACTTAACTGTTAGTTTTTACCTAACAGTAATTTTAAGAATGTTGTTTTTCATAATAAACTCTCACAAGCAACTGGTATCCCTCTCCAACTTATCATTGTAAACAACTGAGTAAATTAGAACATCTCTTATCGACAAAGACGGCTCGCCGTATTGATGCTGTCGTTCGCCATATAATTATACCGTCACGGTGCTCGCTTCTTTCACCAAGGTCAACCGTCACAGATTTAGGCGCTATTGTATTTCAACAGTTTGGTTATTCCGGCGCACTGAATATAAATACAATCACAAATAGGTCAGTAGTGCAGGTCTTTTGTGCTATTTTGTCAGTGCAACTCCTGATTACATTGTGTACGTTACGATCAGTGTCCGCAAACCAGACTCGTTGACATTTGTTCAACAATGTGATGTGGCCATGACTTTTTTGTTGATATTAATCGGAATGGGGCTTTGGAAATATTTTCAATTTTCGTATCCAGAATCTTTGAAATTGAGATTTTAACACATTCATGTGTAAGAAAAAAATATAAAGCCGTGAATCATTATCTGTTTTGGAGGATTCTACGCGAAGAAATTCAACGCTGTAGATTTCTATTCAATCCTCAAAAGAAAGACACCGAGGCAGTGGATATCCTTGTAGACCACAAATGTCTGGAGGATATGAATCGCTTTTACATAAAAGCAAATATTCAGTATGCACTATATCCATCGTTTTACAGACACGCATACACGTTCACAACTAGACTACTGTTTAGTCCCTGTAAATATAATTTTAATGATAAAACCTTTAAATTGAAAAAGGATCCCCATAGACTAACGTTTCGTCTCTGAATATATAATATTTTCATTGAAACGATTGACCCATAAAAACTGAAAAGGAGATCCAGGAAGATCAGAGATTCAGAACCTGGTGAAATCTAGACTTGCTTTATTCAGGGCTTAGCATCGCAGACTGTAGGAAAAATAATGTGGGTCAGGGACTGTCAGACAGACTAGGATCCCCACTGAATTGGGAGATTTAGGACCTGAGGAGATCTAGACTTGATGTTTTTAGGGCTTAAGAATTGCCGAGAGTTCTAGACAGATGGGAAAATATTATGGTTCAGGGACTGAGAGACAGACTAGTGCACAACGAAAAAGCCATAAATTGGCAAATATTCATAAGTGTCTTTCCCCCTTTCCACACCATGTAATATACGTTAATGCTATATCATGGCAAAAGCTGACTTTGATGGTTTATGCGCACGGAGCCTCCTAAACATACAAATGGTTCATTAATGCAGAATTTATGCATCCTAGTTTTAACAAGTGTGAGTGAAACATGTTACATGTTCGCATCAATCTATCCGTCTACATGTAGAGAAGCATGTTTGCTCACAGCCGTGCAGTGTGTTATTCTTTACCCCATGGCCGTGTGAGTTACAGAGCTGCCCCTTTAAGAAGGCAAATAAGAAATGCATCAAGATATACATTTGACAGTGCCTGATAACCAAAGGCACTACAGCTGAGAGCAGGGCCACCTGGCGGAGGACCAGGGCCCGCTAGCCCCATACGGGATTTGTTAAACGTCAGGCAAGCATCACCTGTGGGATTTATTAGATGTAGTGCGCATTAGTCACCCATGTGTATAAAATGGTCGAGTACCACCGAAGTTCTCATTTCAGTGTTTAATGTGTTGTTTCAGGGTCATTTATGCAAAACACACCTGTAAAAAATTGGACCTCTAATATACTGAGATTACATTTGAGCAGGTATGTTGAGTAACTCCGTTTCGATCTCACTGTGACTCGTCACGGCATGAGGTTTTAGTCTTTCAGATAAGACTGAAACAAACGCAACTCAGTCAAATGGTTTGTGATGGATGGATCCTCAAAGGGAGACTGGGACCCCATTTGTAATCGGTCGTAGGGCTGCGTTCATCGCATGCGGCGTTCTAAGTGTACGAGATGATGTAAACAAAGTCAAAGTTGTATCTCGGAACGGAGCCCTGTCGAGTGAATGAAATTTTACAGCTCTCCTTAAGTATTTGCAAACGCAGACGGGGTGCATGGAATATGAAAGTCTAGGAGCGATGAACTTCTTACAGCATGAACGGCAATGTCATTGATACCAGGCATATCAGCGGATAGGGGTCTTCCTGTGTATAGTATGCACGGAATATATCATTCTGTTGCTTATATAGAGAAAAAGATAAATGTATGCAGACGATACCGAGAATTTCGTTAGTGACCATGGAATCAGAATCTGTATGTGTCCGTGCAAGAAGTGGGTGTGGTTAATGTTATTGTAGTACTTTAAAGGGTAATTTGTTACTAATCGAGAAGACGAGCACGAAATTCTTGGCCTTGATTTTCGAAGCTTTCTTAACGCTAAGATAGACGTAAGTTCATTTTAATGTATGACACTTACTACTATCTTAGCGCTAAGGGAGCTTCGAAAATCTAGTCCCTAGTTATTAGGGTGGACAGATCAGGTGACCCTTTATGGAGACCACCATCCAGGGCATACACTATATTCAACTGGAACAGTTCCTCAAAGGCATCTTAGCACTACAATTGTATTAACACAGTCTACATTGCAGTGTTTGGGCGCTGTGGTCATATGGTTGAACTGGGACAACATTTAAATTTTTATTGGTTTGTAAATCATCTAACACTGCTGTTCTATTCTACACTAGTGCAAAATTATACCATACATCAATAGTGGCTGGTTGAGCAGTCAGTGTGATTACTTTTTGGGTCGAAGGTCAAGATTCAGTTCCCCATGTGTAAATATTGTTACATAAAGGAACACCACACTATGAATCTGACTGAGTGGTAGCTGAGAGAAAAAGCGATTGCCCTTTCCGCCCTTTCTCAAAAATGGTCATAGTGTGATGGCACATTTGGCGATATATCACTTTGTAGCAACTAGATACGGCTCAGCGGTCTAAGGTGACGCTGTTTGCTGTGCAGAGTGGTGTCCCTTGGACACGCCAGTAACCTATGAATTCCTACTAGCCCCTTATATGCTTCTTGGTTTGTCATCAATATCAGCCTCTTTCACCAAAGTGGTGAACTTCTGAGACTGAGACTAACTTCAGATATTCTTCTACGGTGATATACATGAAGAAAGGCCAGAGCAATGTTGAGCCATCTCACTCACTCCCTTTCCAAAAGAAGTGCTGACGTCAAAGTGTTGGTGAGAAAATCAGGCCCAGTCATTCAAAAGCCTTCTGGCTAAGCAGCTCAGTTCAAGAAACACTTCAACATTTTCGAGAGTGTGTGGTTTTCGTTGCCAGAAACATAAGTATGATTACAAGAATACATCATGAGCCCATGATTTAATGGAAGCCTGAGCCTTGAGAACGCGAGGAACACTCCCAGAGCAGAACATTGTCGTCCCAGAGTAACACGACCACTTCTATCAGTACATAGAAGCTAGCTCCTTTACCTAATAATCGCCAAATCTGTCTCTGACACGCTACAGAAAGGAATATTTATTGCCATACGACGGCGTTTAAAACTACTATCTATCAGATCGAGAGTATATCACAGTGGCCCCCGTCTCTCATAGTCTCTGAAATCATTTTGCCAGAATGGTTGGGGCTAGGGGTCAAGGCCTGGGAGATTAACTCCCCTTGTAGGTTACTATAGTCAGTAGGTTTTGAGACTCTTCCTGGGTAACTCAATCCACAATGCTGGAGATAGGGTCTACCTTGTTAGCAGGAATTAATGAGGTTTTGTCATCCGGTGTTTGGAGTCGGAATTATTGTTGCCTTTGAAGGTGGATCCCCGCTGTGGACATAATGCTGCCAGTGATTTCATATCCTCTACATTTGTTACAACGCAGTAGCTTCTATCGCTTGAGAACTACGTCAGAAGGTGAGACGTGTTAAACGAACAAGAAACACGTGAAACTAGCGCACAGAGGAATTCTTCTGGATCAATTCCGGTATTGGAGACATCAACTCAAGTGAACAAAACATGATTATATCAAAACAGACTCAAACTACTTAAAGCTGATATTTGGTAACAGAAAAAGGCAGGTATAATTAAACAAACACAATTGTCGGTTTTTAGGTTCCCTCGTGGGTACAAGGTGTGAAGGACAGTTTTGGTGTCCCCCGCCATGATATTGATAGAATTTTAATATTATATCGATGATAATGGTAGAATATTAATATTGCAAAAAGCGGAGTCAAACTAAAGCCTAATCAAGCACAGTGATTTTCTTGCCTTTGATTGTAAGTACCTTTTTGTTAAAATATACGTCTTGCAATATATTGCAATACATATCGCAATACATGCCTTCGCATCGCAATATGAACATTCTCTGAAAAACCCACCCCTAGTTGTAAATAGAATGACTTTACTTAGTAGCTAGTTCATCAAGGATGACCACTGGTTTTGAATCATTTTTGATAGTTAGGGTCACCCTTAACTACGTTGAATTCCCCTCAACATCTTTCCCTAAGATTATGCTGTGCCAAGACGCTTGTGTACTGCGATACATGATTCGATCCTATTAGACACCTTTAGTTTCTGATAAAACCGTATAATATGAGCATGTTTGAAGGTATTGCGTTCTGAAATGTAAATATTTTGGAGAAGAAATCATTAAGGGCGTACACAGTTGTTGTTGTTTATATTATTTTTCGGATGATGCTTTCGCTCTGACATATTGTCTCACTGCCAAAATTTCTTTAGAAGAAGAGGCTATGTACTGCCTTGAGCAGGATTCATATTAGGTTTGCCGTTATCGCTCGGCGTAACGGTACAACCTCAGTGACAAGACTCTTCCCCGATACAATATACCTGTCATATGCTACAACAGATTCAATCTTTTGTCTCTATTTCCTCTACTTCGTTTGATGTCGTACTTGAAGATAGTAACACGAGTGACCTGCCCTGAATCGTGGCAATCCGATTCCAGAACAAACCCTTCATTGTTGTCTGATGGTTCTAGGGAATGACTCAATGAGTGACTGATAGTTCTTTAATGTCAAGAACATATCTCCACCAGACAGCTGACACATTTTTTCGCTATCAAGGTGTTACTGATAATCTACGTGATGGACAATATACTCTTTTTTCATGAAACCTGACATTTTAACAAGGTTCGTGATTAGCGATGGTTTCCCCACGACGGATTATAGATCTCCCACGTTTCCCTGCTACAGCTGCTTATCGTAGTGTCTACTTTAATGGAAGATTATGTGTTGGTTGAACGTGTCCCAGACATCAAGGATGGTCATTATCGCTTTATCGTTCCTCGAGCGCTGGTTAAATGCCCACTTGGTTACTCACCAAACCCCCCTCCTCATATTTGTTAGATGAAAAAGTTATGTTATTGTGTGTTTACATAGTTACCTTGTTGTGATGCACTTAATTAGCTCTAGGTAGCTGGGCGTTCATTCAGCTGAATTGCTTGTGTACCCCTTCTTATACAAACATGATCCGTTAATGTATTGCGTATGTATAATCTGTCTGGATTCTCAACGGAGCGTGAGGTAGTCTTGTGGTTAAAGGTTCGCTCGTCACATCAAAGACCCGGGCTCGATTCCTCGCATTGGTACAATGTGTGAAGCTCATTTCTGATGTCCCCTTTGATGTCTCTGGATTATTGCTAAATACGGCGTAAAACTAAACTCACTCACTCGCTTTACAAAACAACCTGCTTATTTGCCCCCTCCTATACAGACAAGTGAGTGAGTTTGTTTTAACGCCACATTTAGCAAAGTTCCAGCAATGTCACGGCGGGTACCACGACAATTGGGCTTCACACGTTGTATCCATGCGGCGAATCGAATCGGGGACTTCGGCGTGACGAGCGAACCTTTAACCACTAGGCTACCCCACCGCCTCCACTATACAGACAGGATCAGGTGATGCTTTACTAAATATTACATATAACCTATGGTTATCTTGCAGTCTTCTAATGCAGACAAAAATTATAATGACGTTATACATTATTATCATAATTATAATAAAAGATATTACACAGAAACGTTTCGACAAGAGGAACACTTTTTATGGATATACAGCTTTTTCACTACAGTGAATGCCCCCCCCCCCCAAAAAAAAATAAATAAATAAATAAAAAAAAAAAAAAAAAAAAAAATAAAGCTGTTCCTCTTCATCATATAAACTTCTAAATGCCACTTAAAGAAGCAACAGTATGGTGGTATCAGTATTTCCAACAGTATATTTGAAACACAATATATGGTCCACGTGTTCGTTGTTACCGATCATTTCTTTAACCAGGGGTTGTACTTGTCTTTGGTAGAGTAAGGTAACCTTTGAAATTTGCCTGTTTCATGTAAAATGAAAAGCAGTTTCCTATGCTAGTCTTGGTCGTTTTAAGAAATCGTTCAGCTGACGAATTTTAGGAACCTTCATGTCAAAGCTGTGTTCTAACGTGAGGAATGACCTTATTATTCGACGTCCAGATTGTGAATCCTAAGTACAGTCAACTACGGTTGTAACGAAGTCAAAGGAACCACGAAGGTTTAGTACGATATAACCGAAGTTCGTTATACGCATTTCGATTATCATAAAGAGCGGTGGTCCGGCAAATTCCCATTTTGTTATGTCCATCATTTATAGTCCAGCTCGTTATCAACATAGTTTATTGTATCATGGGTAATGTCAAGATTACGGATAGTAAGGTTTTTGCCTGATATCTACAAAGACTCTCCGTAGCGATAAACGTTTACGACCTGCCCGAATCCGAGAAAGAGGGGGCTTCTTTGGAGGTATTTACTGCAGCTTAACCGACTTCAGCGGCTAAAGTGGTTTCCCCGACGCTGTGTTAGTGACGAATCCAGTTTCGCTCTCAGAAACGGAAACTGATGGATCCGTCTACTTCAGCCACAGAATGAGCGTTGTACCGGATGTTATGTTCAAGCTATTGAAAGGCGAAGGAAGTGTCATGATGTAGGGAGTCATCTCTTTGGGGCGAAAAACAGATCTTATTCAAGTCCGGGGTATCGTAACATGTGCGTGTTATCGTAGATTCTGCAAGCACCAGAAGCCGTGTCTCGGCATGTCTGTTTCTGTTCCTACACAGCACTAGTCGATGCTGACTTCCTGACAAACTACAATATTAACGTATAGCTGTGATCGTTAAGGTCATCGGATCTCGACATAACTGAACATCTGTAGGATCAAACGTTTTGGTCGACGCCAAGCTCAGAATGGCGAGATTAAAGCTAAGCTTTCCACGAAAAAATAAACAGCCATTTCTCAAGGACATATATAGTGTTATTTCTGTTTTATGTTCATGTTATTCCTATATGATATCACTGAGTGGTAGTCACCATATGACTGAAATATTGCCAAACTGTCGTTAAATTCTAACTCACTCGCTCGCTATGATCTATACATGGTGCATTTCTGTGGGGTGTTATATTGTTATATTGTTATATCTTATATTGAAAGATATTCGGATAATAATATCACACTGGGAGAACTTCAGTTTGGATGTTATTTCTCATGGCACCATCCCCAGGTTAACGCAAGATTTCCATTGATATCTAGTATCGCTCACTCATCCACATCTGATCATCACGTTACCTCTATGTGACTTCGTCACGGTAGGGTAGGGTAGCCCAGTGGTTAAAGCGTTCGCTCATTACGCCGAAGAACCGGGTTCGATTCCCCACATGTCCAGATAAAATATGTTAAGCCCGTTCCTGATGTCCCCCGCTGTGATATTGCTGGAATATTGCTGAATCATATAACAATACTTCTGTGTGGTAAAACTTACATTTGGTATACACCCAATATGTTGATGTTTGTGCAAGGTATCGCACCTGCACGTTCCTGTGGTAAGCTTATTGTACCAGCTTCTACTTCTCAACGAATCGTCGCACGTTGATGTACATACCTCTTTAAACCTGTGTGTGTTTCTATAATACAGTATGTGAAGCCCATTTTCTGGTGTCCCGCCGCCGGTGATATTGCTAAAATATTGCTAAAAGTGGCGTAAAACTAAACTCACTCACTCACTCTATAATACAATTGCATACAATTCTACATTATGATTCTGACGTACGTGATAGATGCGTTTTTGGCTGGTGGTCAGGTTTCACTGATGCATAGTTTAAAAGTGAACCTGTTTTGTTCGCTTGTGTTTTGCTTTAAAAACAAATCCCTTGAACCTTGAAGCTGGGGAACAGAACGAGGCACGCCATGTTGATATTTGTATTGAGACTCAGACCAAGTTGGGTTTCATGCCGCATGAAACGTATTTCGGTTACATTACAACGTGGTGGCTGAATATGCGATGAGAACACAAAGCGGTGCAGGTGTTGCCGTGAAACCCATATGTCTGAATGAGGAGCAGGCAAACCCTGAAACATAGTCAGGATGAATCTCGGATTTGAACAAATGATCACGAGATTCAAACTAGTCTAAACAATGGTATCGTGTGCAAAGGTGCGTAGAGCGATTTCTGAAGGTAATGACTTTAAACGTTGAGGAATACTCAATATAGAGTATCGCATGATCTCTGAATATATGTGATTTTCATAGTAACATTTAAACTGTAAAAGAGCCCCAGTTAGATGAAAAATTATAAAAAAAAAAGAAATCGAGACTTGCTACATTTAGGGCTTTAGCTTTCAAGGGAGGGCTAGGCAGTAGGGAAACTAATGTGGTTCATGGACTGCGAGACATGCTATACACCGTGGAGCTCCACGAACATACAGTATGGTTTTGAGTTGTAATCCTTGATAATTGTTATCTGTCTAGCGGGTGCTACTGGAAGGACGGGCCATGCTTAACCTTTCCGCTCACATCCTGTTCCATTTTTGGTTTTTAGTGATTCATTCATATATTTTCCACCGCTTTTCCATTACTTCTGGAATCTGTTTCTTTGGATAATCGAGACTGGTAAATCTCTCGCTTTGACGTTATATATTTACATTGGGACCAGTGGTTGTGTCGTCGCTTTCCGCAGATGTGGATCGAGGTTCATGTCATCAAATTTGTGTGAGTCTCACTAGCCGCCATGATGCAGTGTAAATATTGTTGTCTGCAACCCAATCTCTCTTTCAGTGTCCGACCTATTTTCTGTTTGTAATGTAACAACGCCATGACATATGTTTAAAAGTATATCACATTTCCTTTACATTGGCTGAAAATGAACTAAATCGTACTTGACAGAAACAAAAACTTGAAAAAACACGAAACTAAGAGAAACTCGAGCCTTCTTTCACGGTCCTCAACATGTGCGTCAAAACAACAGACAATAGGAATATCGCAAACTTCAAGGTTGTTGTATGTAAACCAAACCTCAATGAAAAAATGCAATAAAACACTCTGTCAATACTTTTGTGTTTATTACTGCATGTATTTGTTTAAATCTACAGAGGTGTTTATCTAGATGACGGTAGAAAGCCTTTAAGTTGTGAAAAAGACAAATATTTCCATTGCAATGGTTCGACATTAGCGTAAAAGCATTCCTGAATTCAAATATAAAATAGGGCTCAATACAGTTTCCCATATGTTTCAAGCGTTACGTATTTTTTTAGATTTTATCAGTTTGATACATAGGGCGATGAGTGAAATACCGACGCACGTCTTATTGGCTTCTAACCGTAAAACAACTCCTCGACAAAGGCAATTCCGAGAAACTTATCGCCAGGCGATAACACTGTTATCCTTAAACGCTGACGAAAGAAGACTGTAGATCAAATGCAACCGGTCGTTATGATAGCTGGCGATAACACTGTTATCCTTAAACGCTGACGAAAGAAGACTGTAGATCAAATGCAACCGGTCGTTATGATAGAAGAAAACTATTAAGATGTGTAGGTCCAAACGAAATCTTATCGTAAGCTTCAGTTTACCAACTCTACCTCACAGTTAATATGCTGCCTTTTGAAGTAAGACCTTTCGGCTGATCAATTTTATCGTAATACTCATTAGACAATCACATGTGTTGAAAGATAAGCCCGCTGTGATACAAGCATTCAGGCGTTCTTAGACACCTCGAGAAGGACAGTTGCTCCCTTGAATGAAAACCAGCTGAAGAATATTGGGGACGGGAGATATACTACTAGCTGGGGGTTAATCTTCAAAGGGATCGATCGTCAGAGATATCCTTCATATCCAATTTGTGGATTAATACATAGGAGAAGCTGATAGAGACTCATATATAATAACTGTGTCGTTTTGCCATAGCTTTCAAGAGCAGGTAATAACTGAACAATCGAACGAAAACATTGATATTACTAAATGGTGGAATATTTTAATGTACAAAAATATAAATGAAACAATTGGCCATAGGTTTCCAATAGTGTCAGAAAAAACTGAAGCATCTTCAAAGGTTGAAGTTGGTTTTATTGGTTTAAAGAACCTCTGTCTTGCTGTCAAACAAACACAGGTACATGCTAGGATTTCTTCGCAGGACATAAATTGAAAATAATGTGTGCCATGTCCATCACAATGACGCGTTTCATGTAACCTACCCAATCTGCATACGTGGCAGTAGGCGATCTGAGGTCATTTAGCATTCCGATATATGTTTGCCCAAATTACCTCTTTCTTAAATTACCGAATGGTACGCGAGTGCAATGGTATATCACAACTTTAACAATACCATATTGTATGCTCAAGTCTCATTGACGCCGATATATCAGGACTCGTACAGGTTAACGATCTGCATGACAAAACCAACCATACCAGTTTCGGTTGTATCCGACAAAAGCCTTGTCATGTCACATTATCTGATGGCCACGTTATCTCGGTATATCAGCCATGCTTCAATATGTTTGTGTATTGTTTTACCCTTGCACTGTCATCCACTAATCTGGCGTTGACAAGGGGAGACCACCCAGGCTTAACTCGTATTCAGTCAGTAACTGAATGCTGAAGGTGTCATACGACGCCGAGATTTCATGGGTGGCATAAAAGAGGGACACCTTTGAAGTGATGACAGCTACGTAAATTAGTCTCTGGTTTATTCACCGTTCCCCATTTGAACCTTCATTATTCAAGACTTTTTGGATGACAGTTGATGTTTTCGTAATGTTCGCTTAGATGTCGGTCATTCAACGAAGGCTAAAGTTCGGCCAGAAACTAATGTGCTATTCAGGAATATTTCTATCGTGAAAACTAAACTCCATAATGGCGTACCCTGTCCAGTATCAGATCAATGCTTTCAAATTGGAAAACAGAACAGAACAATTTATGCAAAACGTATGAATATTTTTGGTGAAACATAGAAGACATCAAACAACGCACTGAATCAAAATTGATAGTTTGACTTGACTTTGCAATGCATGAAACATACGGTTTGAACCAAATGTTCGGCAAAGTTAATTGAAACAGCGATACGAATACATTCATCATTAAGTTAAAGATAAGGACGAAATGTCTTAAGAGTATTCCTATAAAATATCGTATCATTCAGTATGGATGGCAGATATATTACTGACTAACTCTGAAGGTGAAGGTCAAAGCTGGAACATCAACAACACTAATTACGCCTGATATATATATTGGTCAGCGGCTGCTATCGTAGCTCTAAGTCGAGGCTGATAACTTTGGCACACAGGTGTGGACGGAAGATATTCGTTTATGGGTTGCACAAGGCAATTAACGATAACCCCAAGGTGAGACACAGGCACGTGATATGGTCTGATAGGCAGCAGGGGGCACAAGGGAGACGTCACTGTCATTTCTTGTCTTACCGCCATCTTCAATTACGTCAGTGGACGTCTCGGCGTTATCTCGAATGAAACGAGATCTCGTTAGCAGCGCTTAGCTACTATGAATGTGTATCAGTCATGCAGTATTCAAAATGCTGATTATTCCAGACATGTAATGATTATTTGAAGTATGATGTGGCAGAGACAAAATACATGTAAAAGACATGTACTTAATACTGAAAATGATCTCAGTTACTGTAGCTTATCATACTGAATGCAGTTTGTACTCGTTGACTGAGTTTTGAAGAAACGAGTTATCGGGTTTATATTTTCATTCTTTTGTTATATCACAGTTCAGCTTACTAATGTATATGCCTTTGTTATTGAGAACATAAAAATGATATCTTCATAAAATGTGGCATCAATTTTCGTCACAAGTTCCCTTTAAATCATTGGTTTCACCTTTTTTCTTGTGTAAACCTAGAATACATTACCACCATCAAGGTTACAATCAGCGCTAGGGTAAGTTTTTGTCGTTTTGGTTTTAAATGACAGCAAAGTGTGTTTTTGTCTGAGCTATTAATGCTTTTTCTGATCGGTCAATAATCTTCAGTCCGTTTGTGGGACAATACCACACTGATATTGAAAATAAATCCGCATGAGATATGAAAAGTTAAGTGAAAAGTCAAATAAACCTGACAAATTTGTGCGTGCTGACGACTGCGATGAACTCTGTGCCCTCGTATAAGATTTCTTCGTAAGGAATCTGTGTATTTATTTACCTCAAATATATCAGCAACGTTGTATTTATTTACTGGATAAAGTAAATCATTAACCAATTTTCAGTCTGACACAGCCCAATCGTTCTGGTATCAATCTCGAGGGCATTCATTCATCCAGAGCGGCCATGTTTGCACAGAGAATTTGAATTCCCATCTCACTTGTCCTTGTTTTTGGAAGAGTATTACTGTGTGGGTTTCGGCTCTGTTGTCGTAACGACATTTATTGCCGTCTTGGACAAACAACAACACATGGCATTGCGTGAAGGACATTCCTGCCAAGATCGTGGGAATGACCTTTAGAAGGTCAAGGCGACAAATGTGCGCGTTTGTCGAGAAATGTGCATTTACGGTGAAGGCGTTTGTGACAATGCTGCAAAATGAGCTTCAGACCCCGAACAGCAACCACAACCACCCACCTCCGCCATTTTTGTATACGTCAGCATTCACTGCATGTGATTGTGGAGTACAAACAGTTGCGGTCAAAGGCCCTTGTTCGCAGAAAGGTTTACATTAGGGGGACGAAAAACAATAAACGGACGAGGCAAGCAATTTGTTGAACGGTCTGCAGTTAACACAATCTTTTTAATCCTCTCAGTATTCGCCACCTGTGGGAAACGTTTCGTGAAAAAGAACAAATAAAAATTGTCCGGTGGGTCTTTGTGAAATATCATTGGAGGCGGTTATCACCTTCTGATAGCTTACCACAGAGAAGCACGAACACTGGTATAGTTTATCTCTGCTTATACATGTATACAGCGGCATGCGTAACTTCCTCCAGAAAAGGATTCTGTAAATACAATTTAGAAACCTCATATTTTAGTTAAGTTAATCGAGTTGTCATGGAAATATCTGTTGCTTTGACAATGATTTGGTTGGTTGGTTTGTTGTTTAGCTTCACATATTCCAGCTATATGGCCTGTCTGTAAATAATCGTGATCAACAGCATGAACACCAATATATTTGGATACAATTACATGTGTCAGTCAAGTCAGCGAGCGCGATCACACGATTCCGTTAGTCGCCTCTTACGACAAGCAAGGGTTGCCTGAAGACCAGTTCTAACACGGATGTTTATGGGTGCGCTTACAATGAAATATATTCATGCCCTTCCTCTGTACAACAAAAGCACAACGATATGCGGGATTGACGACGATGTTGATTGAAAGGAGAAACAAGTGTCATTATTTGCCAGGCAGATTCTTTCTCTGGTTATTTCATAGGCGCGATTCTGTATTAGCTGTGAAATGCTACATCTCTTACACATGACAGAATGCGATGGTCTCGAGGGGAGTGCCGGGATCACAATACCACGAAGGAACAGGAATTGGACCCAGGTTCGAAAACCACAAACGGACGTTTTGTCCACTTAACTGCTTCATTAGCACAAACAGACACAAAGAATGCAGTGATTCCATCTTGATATATCAAATCGATTCTAACATATGTGTATGGGCGGTGGTCAAAGCGTTCGACGAAATCCCGGGTTCGATTCCCCACATGGGCACAGTAGGTGAATACAGTTTCTGGTGTCCCCCGCTGGGATATACCTTGAATAATGTATAGCGGCGTAAAACCCAACACCCTCACTGATATATTTATCGATGATATTGGAGGTTATATTCACATCAATACAGATGTTTTGAGTGGTGGAGTAGCCTAGTGGTTAAAGCGTCCGTTCGTCACGCCGACGTCTAGGTCAGATTCCCCCACATGGGTGCAATGTGTGAAGCCCATATCTGGTGTCCCCCTCCATGATATTGCTGGAATATTGCCAAAAGCGCCGTAAAACCACACTCACTTCACTCAATACAGTCTTCTTCATATTTGTCAAAAAAACCCACCAGAATCATGAAGTAAGCCTCAGAAATAAGTGTCAGGTTAATCACCGAAGTAGTTCATCAAAACTTCAAGGTGAGTCATTATCACAATATTTGCAACTAAACCTTCGTCTACCAAAAACCTGCTAGTTTTCCCATGAAATCCAACCATTCGTACTGGGGAAGTCCGAGATTCAAAATATCATTATGAAAGCATTGCGGGTTTTTTTCTTTCCAGGGGACAAAGCTTTGACGTTTACGATCTTGCTTGCGCTCTTAAGAAAACACATTGCACATTTGGCAAACCGGGCCATCAAGTTCGAAATCTAAACTCTCCTTGATCCATACTCTTATCTCTGTGATGGGGAAACAGATCAAGAATAATGTGCGAACTACAGTCAATTCCGTTGATTTGCGACACATCTGAATAATAATACGCATTTACATTTTTCGACTAAAATGCATTCACAATGTGAATGAAAGATAAGGAAGAAGTTTGGCTAGGATTCTCTCCAGCGTACGTGCTTCTGACGAGGATCAGTCTGGGGAGTAGGACCCTCCCAGCGTATCGGCGTATGCAGATTGTTTGTTTTCTTAGCGGCCGAGTAGAACTATCGCACCCTACACTTTGAGAAACAACAAATAAATCGCATCCAATACCTACCGCACTACGTGACGAATGATAGGGTATCGCACAGGGACCGGTTGGTACTTTCTGTTTGGGATACTGGTATTACGAAATATCGCAGCAAGGACGTGAGGAATGAGACGAAGCTTTTATCTTCTGGCTTGGAGTTCGTTGCCGTTATGTAATGTCTTGACAAAAAACACTAAATGGTCGTCCTTGTATTTATGTAATGTTCATTATTGGGAACTATGCTGAAGAATTACGACAGATGGGGAGATTTCTTTAGGCTGTTTTCTTGTAGGCAAAAATCATTTCAGGATCGGGACTCATTGCCTTGTTGTTCCTGCTTTTTATAATTAAAATGAAATGAGCTGAACTGCAAAAGTCATGTGCAGAATGTCAGATATGCTATCAGGTTATGTTTATTGTGCTTACATGTCCTTCACTGCAGGAGACATACTCGTGGATGTCGCAATTTGGAAAGAGCCTAATGGGAGTGGGTACTCACTTTCAGCAATATTTCATCGACTATTTCTGGTACACCAGAAATGAATCACTGAATGTACACATACCGGGATCGAACCCTAGATTTAAGCGTGTCAACAGAAAGCACACATCTTCTTCAGTATCTCGACATATCACCAACATCAACAGTTCGCTGAACTGGGAGGACAGCGCTTTTTTAGAAAGGGTCGGTGCACACCTGACTCCAAATGGTCCCGCGCATGATTTAGTTAACCTTCAGGATAAAAAGGGGTACGCATCCCTGCATCCCCTCTCTGGATCATGGTTTGACCAATGGACAATTTTCAATCATAATCTAACTTCGGCCATTCGGGGTCGAATCCGCCCTTTGCTGTAAGCGTTTGGTTGGTTGACCCAGCGTTTGTTGAGCTGTGGTGAACGATAAAAAGAAGGCATGCCTACAGTGTGTTAGTGCATAGATGCTGAAACTTTTGCTTCTTAAGTGCCAGGAATTTTCAAACGAGCGTGGTAGACTGTTTACGCTGCGTTCCCAGTGTCAGCCCACCCACCCCTTACATTACGTCAATATATCATTAGGCACAGAGTAGGGTGGTGTTAAACGCACTGTTGTCCTTCCTAACACAATCTGATGGTTCATACTGAACACTCGCACGGACAGCTGCGATGCTCACGGGGTCGACCAGAGTGCTTCCTGGTATAAATGTACCTCTGGGGAGGGAGGTAGCCGAGTAGTTAAAACGGCCACTCGTCACACTGAAGACCCCGGTTCGATTCCCCACATGGGTGCAATATGTGAAGCTCGTTTCCAGGGTCCCCCGCTGTGATATTGCTGGATTATCGCTAAACGCGCCGTAAAACCATATTCATTCACTCATAGTCTGCATATATAGATCCTGAAACAAGTATGTGCAAGAACGTCCATGCAAATCTAGAATACGGGCAAGTCTAGGTGGCCATAGTTTCAGGAAAAGGAAGGATGTCTCTGGGCACCTTTTTCTTTTATGAACAGTATTATTATTTTTTTAACGTTCCGTCTGTGTTCAACGTCGTGTTGTAGGATGTACATCTACATCTCGACGTGATGGTGATGGGAGGAAGTGCCAAAGGGATGCAACTTGCATCACCTACTTGACAAATCCACAAGCAGGTGAATGGTGCTAAGAAACCGTGAAGCCTGTTCACTACGAACCGCTACGAACCCCACGATAATAGATTTCATAGACTCAAAGGCACATTAATGCACAGCGACTCTAATATTAAGGTGATGACCTGTGAACATGCGGGTTAGAATTGGTCTTCAGGCAACCCGTTGTCTTGTAAGTGGCGACTAACGGGGGCGGATGGTCAGGCTCGATGACTTGGTTGACACATGTCATTGCATCCAAACTGCGTAGATCGATGCTGATAACGATGATCACTGGAGTGTCTGGTCCAGAAATGATTATTCATCATGGGATATTGCTGAGTGTGGCGTTAAACAACAGACCATTGTCACAGCAATGCATTTGGACTTTGTATTGAACAAGAAGTCGCGACTGGAGAAAAACCGACTGCCAAGAACGACATTCGAGCTCAATACATAAAGTTCAAATGTACTAGTATCACTTTCTGTATTTATTCCATACCCTTCTAATGACACAGACGGTTTTAATCTAACTCTGAACGTCACTTTTGAACCTTCCGCACTGAGGTTACCATGATCTGAGTATCAATCCGCGCAGAAGACGTATCACTGATGTACACGTGACACCGCGTTCTTCCGGCTGACATCATCAGGTTCTGATCACCAAAGAAACAATACGGAGTAACATCTGACACAATGCAGCTTCTATTTGATAGCTATAATCTTTCAAAAGATTTCATTTTCTTTGTATATCTTGCTGAACATTGGGAAAAATAGATACGGCTGCCGCGCAATACAGAAATCAGAGTGTAATACGGATTTCGCCTACAAGAATGCAAAATAGAAAAACCCCAGAATAATATAAAACCAAGAAACTAACAAATCAGATGAAAACAACAGCAAGAAATGATACCAAAACACATTAAAGGATATTTACGTATCCAAGTTTTGTCTATAGAATGTGTTCTTAATTGAAGTGGTTTAGTTGCATGGGTCTGCCATTCAGTGATAAAACAATGTTGCATTGCTTCTATTAAAGTCATTATTTCTGATGCAAGATATGCTAACATCTTAACAAAGATAAAAAAGTTTTAGTTTTAGGTGATTCGGATCATACACAATCTTCGAGATGTTTCTTGCAATCACTGACAGACGTGTAGATCCGGAGTAGAATACTTCTTCAGCAAAATATGCAACAGGCAACTGTGCTCGTCGTGAGAGGCCGTTATGCGCGCTAACGTATTAACACACGTCATTGATTCCCAGTTGCGCGTATCGATAGTCATGCCGTTGATCACTGGATTGTCTGCACCAGGCTCGATTATGTACAGACCGCCACCATAAAGCTGGAATATTGCTGAGTGCGGCGTAAAACTAAACTCACAATCACTGGTCGACCAGGGATTGTATTAGGTCTTAGGCAAGCACTGTGTTTGCCGTTGATTTTATCAGGGACTTTGTTGACAACGTTGCCAGAATGATGTATGTGTTCTTGTAAAATTGATTAATTTTTACTTTAATTCAGGTTACTGGTTTATTCAGTGTTCTGTGCCTAAAAAACTTAATGTCATTAGTTTTAATGTACAAGTATGCTTCACTTTGAACGTCAGAGAGTCTTTTGTACGCCATCGTCGTATTTTCTGCACCAGCTGAACATATATGATATATCTATATGTTTCATGTTAACTTGATAAACACATTACGGGGCATGTCCTCTTGAATAAGCATCCTTGTCTAGATGAAACAGTTAAAAACCCCGCCAGGTACAAAAACATGCTATAGCAATGTAACGTATCGTAAATTCTGGGCTGTAGCTGCCTTGATGTATTTCAGAGCACGTACACCATTGATGATACCAGTTTGCCTCTACCGAACTGGACTGTGGCCTGTCTATGTGTCAGTCTCTGCCTGAACATGGCTGGAATGTGAGCGAAGCTAGTTTTATGCCGCTTGAAATGCGCCGCAATGTTACGGCTCATGATTCAGAGTGGTGTTTGCTCTTTGTTACTGACCAGTATTCCAACTTCAGTATGGCGGGCTGTAAATCAAGTCTGACTGATATCATAGGATATAATCGAATGGAATATTTGTCACACGATGGCACCCATCACTCAAGTCAGCAAACATGAACACCTGATCACATTAGTTGACTCAGTTCTAACCGGGATCTTTGTGGATGTCCGGATTAGTGTTCACAGGAAACTGATATTTCAGAAGCGATCAAATACATGACATATTCAATAACTATCCACCATATTGAACTCAACAGTTTGTTCCGGTATTGACGGAGATTCGGATAGGTTAGAGTCCGGTTTGGACAGGTGTCACATACTACATATATATGAATGAGTGAATGATTACTGCATGCAGTATTACAAATACATCCAGACAAGGTTAACATGCATAGATTTCCGACAGTCATGAGGGGCATCTAACACGTTAAATACCAGCTGCCATCAAACGCAAACACGAACGTTCAACGCAAACGTGGACGACGAAAGATTTAAGAGTATTTTTGAGTTTCATAATGAATTTAATGAGCACATCCGTAACAGAATTGTTACATACAAAAACATACGATAAAAAACCTGTTTCAGATCTAAAGTTCCTATGCAACCTAAAGTTAACAAAAAAAAAATGCTATGGCAAGATACAGAGGTAGTCTTTGGAATTATCCCGCTATTTAACCCATTCTACGGTTCTATGATGTAGCCTGGGTTCGATGCCCCCCACATGGGTACAATGCGTTAAGCGCGTTTCTGGTGTCCACTGCCTTCATGTGGAGAGAATGTTATAGTGGCATAAAAACGGCGTAAAACATTTCTCCCTCAATCACATACACATTCACTCACTCACTCACTTTGGTGAATACATCATACCAATATTTGCATTGTTGGCATTCTAAGTTTGCACTGTAACCGTTTGGTGAAACTGTTCCTCATCGGTATTTACCTACACTAAAATTTCACCTGTTTTAAGCTTTAGTTTAGTTTCATCATAAACAGGCAGTCAGCTTGTTTGAATCATAACATGAGCCACCCACTAATGTTTCAAGCATTATTTCAGGTCTCCATAAGAGTTGAACGTGTTTCCATTTCTTCTGCCCCCTGACATAGTATCGTATTGGTCCTATCCACAAACCGTTGTAACCACGGCATTCGTAAGTCTACGATAAAGTATGGAGTTACGACAGATCGTATCGCTACCCTGCACCGGAACCCTGCAATCTGTTGTTAAAAGCCCATTCACACACCAATCCCGTTGCCTGAATCCAGTTAAAACCTTTCCTCGAGGGATGTGTTACACGATTTTATTCATTACGTGTGACGTGAGACAGCGTTAACAATGACACAAATACAACGACCAACTGTATCGCTGAATGAAAAAGTTCATCAAACGGAGGGGTGACATAGTTTCAAATAACAGCAAAATGTCTCACGAAAGGGATCATCAGGGTTTCCACCATTAGAGAGGAAAGTAGGCCAGTGTTTACGTTATTTCATGAAAACTATCTCTTGAAAACGCATGAACGTCAAAGTGTGTCCTTTAAACGGTTGTGAAGGTCACTGACTGACCTCACGTCGAATGAAACAACCTTCATCGGGTGAATTTCACGTTAAAAGTACATTCGAATGCGCGTTGGTGCAAAAAGTCAATGCCATCAGCGGGTTTGATGTTCAAACAGGACAGAACGCTGTTGAGGAATATATGTGGGGCACGTTGCACGTGCTGATTGCCGTTCCGTCAGACGTCTGTGGGTGAAGTATAAACATATCTGAGGGAGAGCAGCTCCATGATGTCATTATCGACAAGGCAGAAATATGTCTCTGGGAGCAGCTACCGACGTCTCATCACGTAGGCAATGCCGTCGTCACTGCTGGCGGCGACTCTCTCTGAAAGCAGTTGACCCGCTAGTTCTTCTCATCACACATTGCGTATGATGTATGCGAGTGGCCTTAAGGCCACAGGGGTCAGAAGAAACCCCAGTTCCCCGTGATTTTCGTAAATAAATATGTGAGGTATGAGACTGGCTGAGAGCTGTTTTGTCTATTTCAGTCTCGATGTTTATCAAACAGAGCGGATAATACGGATTTCGGTGTAAAACAATATTCATATGATGAACCAAACTGGGTGAGGTTAACTTATATGTACTTAGTATAAGTCATGTCGCTTCGATTCCACACGAGTGGATGTGTTTGGTTTTAAGCCGATTTTAGCAATATTCCAGCAATATCACGGCGAGGGACACCAGAAATGGGCCACATTGAGCCAATGATGAACTCGAACCCGTATCTTCGGTGTGACGAGCGAGCGCTTTCTCCACTAAGCTACCCCTCCGATCCAATTCTTCACAAATCATTTAAAGTCGTGATAATAAGTAAAGAATGATTGCTTCCCCACCCCTTCCCTTCCCCACCCCCATTGTTCCACTGTATCTTAATCACCTCGACCACCTAACTCCCTCCCAACAAGCCCCTCCACTGACAAACCTTTATTCAGAAATAACTTAAAATGAAAAAATACCTATAAAATCAACCAACACTTTAACATCTGTAAATGTTGAACTTAAAGTTGTTAGATTCAATATCCAACTTTCTCGCTTCAAAAAACGACCTTCGATCTTTCCAGTTGTGTTTATTTTGTTTGGTATTATGTTCCAAAACTGTTGGCCGGTATTTGGGTGAAGACAAATATACACGTCTCTTCGCTTCTGTTTTTAATAGAGTGTCGATAGGAAGCGAAAAAATACATCATATTTTGTATTTCCCGGTGACATTTAATGCAATGTGGCATGAATGTAACACGAATGTAACAGGAATGTTACAACAATGGCGACTTAAATGAAACATAGAGCTACATGTACAGGAAACGCTTTAGACTAGCCTTTGACTAAGTATGCATGGACCATTCGTTCAAACAGTGAAATCATTTCTGAAGTTTTATTAAGCATTAAGCTCGGTGGTATCATGGAAATCTCAAAACAGGCATTATCATTTTTTTCCATATTCTTGATATGTAAGGTCGGCTCATCCCAAGTAATAGAAAATGCCTGCGTCAAACATGCCTTCTACTCTTAAGCAATGACTTTCGACACTCGGAGAGCCAAGGTCGCTTTGTTGAACTTTGTTGTCCCGATCCCTTATACCGTTTAAACTCTCAACCATTTTTGAGGTTCATAGATGTTCTACATTCTTTCCTAAATCATTTTCTATGCATATTCTTTAACAATAATTTCACTCTCCCAAATTTGAAAATAAACCTGTCTAAATTGGAGATGAACACTCAGCTCTAGCGTCACACTGCTCATCGTATATGTTCTACATTCTTTCCACACCATTTTCTATACATATTCCACGTGATAAAAGCTCAGCGTGCAGATATTTTGACATACTCTTTAACAATAATTTCACTCTCGCAAATGTGAAAAACTCTACACTGCAGACCATCAGCCCAAGCGTCTTAATGTACATCAATCACAGTTCTCATTATCCGCGTGCACATTCAACATTGAGCCATTCATAGTGAAACAGGCTTGTTTTGGGCCTGTTTTTGCCTAGAACTATCGCGGGGAATTAACTCGGGGATCTCCACGCCTTCAAAAACAAACAGAGAGGGATCTCAGGCAAAGCAGGAATATTTTATTCTTTCGACAATCAATAAATCACTAAATCAATCAATCAATAAACAGAACAATCAATGGATCAGGTCAATCAATTGCAATCACTGAACACTCGAGAATAACGAGGTAAGACAAGTAGTCAACATTGTAGATGTTATGACGCAATACCTATAAATGACTAATTATAATTCACTGACGCACCTAAAGGATCAGTCATCAAATTTTACTTTAAGAATAAAGGTGACTCGAATACTTAATTGAACAGTGACAACTATTACAATTGTATCATTATCGACTATTAGAGTAAATACAGTAAATGAGGGTCAATACTATGTAAATACTTCAACGTGATAATTTATTTGAAACATTCTGAGTTTTGATTTCCAAATGAAACGGTAACCGGCATACATGGCAATAACATGGCGGTTCACTTAAGTTTACAGTTGCCATGGTGACGATTAGGTTGAGCCTCACAATTGACATACTGCGCCGACGCCTGTAGGTGCGCCTGATGATTACAATAATATGTCTCATAACGAGAAGTGGATACTCTCTGCTAATATTTGTCTTATAAAGAAAAAGTGGATACTTTCTGATTATTGCATACTGAGACTGATATTAAGGAACTTTGCCTTTATATTTTGAACTATTCTAGACTGCTACTACATCGCCGCAGCGTCATGATAAAGTGTGCACATTACATGAACATATATTTATAAGACATTGCCAGAATGTGCGCGTTTAGCTAGATAAGTTTACATAAAGTATTATTATTCTAGAACATATGCAGTCACAAACTGGGTATCTCGAACGCAAATATATATATAAGCTTCTGGCGCTAACATGACATATAGAAATCGTACATATAACATACATTGCAAATAGTGTACATGCCAAGGATATATCTGTATCGAGAATGCTTCAACAACGTTGTACACATTGAATGTGTTGTACACAAACTATTTTAGCATCCACGACCCCGTACAATAATAAGCTATTTCAACGTGAAAACCTACACAATACAATTACCCTTTATACCAAACTGTATCATATTTAGTACTGTATTTGAAGACACGATTCAAATGAAATATCCCGACAAACTAGTGAGTTGGAATGGCATTTTACGAATTTTGACTAAGTGTAACTTACATTCAATGTTCAAGCAGAGTACAAGAGTTATAAGCAGAGTCTGACAAAAATGACAAAGTACAAGCGACTTACCTTCAAAAACAAACAGAGAGGGATCTCAGGCAAAGCAGGAATGATTCTAGTGTGCAACCATCCTGTATATATACCCGAGGCCTCCTGTCCAAATTTGAAGGCAAGACCGTACGCGCAAGTTTAATTGTCAGTTTCGACAATAGAATATGTGACATGCTGGTTACCTTACGCAAGTTCGGGAGAACAGATGCATAGCGCTAAATACCGAAATAGTGGAAGTTAGATAATCAAAGATTATCAATGTCGCTTTAATGTCACAGTTTGTGCTGGTTCCTTTGATAGATTATATTTGACTTGGTCAGCCGTGGCTACACAATCAGGTTCCCTGCGTTGACAAAGCCCTGTGTTACAGTTGATATGTAAAATGACCTAACATTTAATTGCATGTAGTGTCGCCTGACCGGTTGTGATTGTATGTAGCATCGCTTGACCAGTTGCGACAGCTTGCATCCTGAGGTAATAAGTGATAATATGCCAGCTGCCAGGCGCAAGTAGACTTAGCTAAAGTAAACTGAAGTTAAATATACATTGTAGGATATTTTCCGCATTTTAGTAAAAACTAGAAGTAAAATATGACAAATTTGACCCTGTTATAGAACCCCTGGGCGTCGTGGAGCTTTTGACCGCAAAAGCCTTTGATCACGTTTTTGCTTTAGTCAAAAACAAATACGTACTGATAATACAAATGCATACAAATACAAAGTATACAATAAACCTCGGTAACGGAATGTACAAACAATCATATAATATGACAAAAGGTATGTACTGTGCAGACAGCCCACTTAAAATTCTTTGCAGATAGAGGATTGATTTATGACTTGATAATGACCATCGTGAACAATTAATATGTAGGCAGCGAAAGGCTGGGTGAACATTTTCTGGAGCTTACGGGCCGTAAAGAAGGAGACTCGAAGAGAATTTGGAACAGAGAGAGAGGTTTTAGTTAATTCGTTTGTCACAGTGAAGGCAGGCCAGACAACCGTAAGAGTAGGAAAGAAGTATCCAGAGATTTGGAGCTGTTCGACAGTGTAGGGAGGTTGAATGTCCCAGTAAGTAGGACAAAGACTGAGTGATAGAATAGGAACAGTCACACATTCTGGACCAGTGGTGAGCTCAAGAACAAGACCATTGTGCGTCCGGGGATTGTGTTTAGAGATAAGAAGGAGAAGAATGGATGCAACCGCAAGTGTGATCACTCCAAGAAGAATTGAGACATGATAGTCAGCAAGATCAGAGATGACAAAGCCAGGGCTAGAAGTTGTTGGTGCATTATAGTTTAGTGCTGGAGGTTGAATTGCTTTAACGGGGGCGACACGAGTAACGAGCAATAATGCAGCAGAGAGCGCGCGTACTTTGAAAAACATCCAAATGAATAAGACAATGGACAAAACAGAAGTAGCTGAAGCAGTGACGGCAATAATGGCATTTGTATCATGCCAAGAGGTAGGCAAACTAATCTGACCATCAAGCAAAGGTTCTGCAATAGTTTGAAATATAGTTTCTGTTTTTCGTGCACTTTCTGCAATACGCTTCAGACTTAGATGAGATTGTTCATCATTCGCCAAGACATCAGAAATTTTATGGGAATATATATTAAAATTTGGAATTGTAAAGTTAACAGCTTTTTTGAAAGTCGTGTCGCCTGCTATGCTAGAAAGGGTTGAGTCATCAAAAAAGTGTTGCAGAAGAGCAAGGTTGACAGGGTGAAGGTGTGAGATTTGGTTGTGGTAAGTCCGACATGAACCAAAGGGTGCTGGATAAAATAGATCTTCAGTAGACAGAGAACAGTAACAAGGAGTGACAATAAGACAGAAAGTACATCCAGAAATTACGCGATGAGTACCAGGACAGTGGAGAGTAAGGAAAGGAATTCTATAGACAAGAACATTTGAGGTATCAATAGAGATAAGCTGAGGTGGTTGAGGTCTGATAATGTAGCGAAAGTCACAAAGGGATTTAATCAACTCTTTACTATTTTGAAAGAGAGCTAGGGCACATGATGGTTTGGGAGAGGACCGTAATGCTATTCGAAAAGGACAGTGTATGACAAATTCATCACCTGAACAGGAATCTAATGTTGAACTGTCCAGACTGAGAAAATGCTTGGAATCAGATGATATGGCAAAATGAGGCAGAATATCAAGGAGTTGAGTAGAGTGGGATGATGTCTTGTTCACAGGCACTGGGAGAGAAATAACTTTATACATTTGGAAAGGTTTGGTCAAAGAGGATAAGGGAAATTTAACAGATATGTACACATGGGACTTAGTACGGGCAAAGATAAATTTAGCTTGGGAATAATAATAGGTTGGGTTGGTTTGGAGCAGCTGGAAATTTGGATACTTACTTGATAAAATGGAAGAAAGATGGTGGATGGTTTGTTCCAGAATTTGCGGGGCAATAAGTAGAGGAGAAAGTTTATGCTTTGCGAGGTCTAAAATGCCTAATTTGAGTTCTTCGAGCTGATGCTCAATGGTATTAGAATTTTGAATTTGGTCTATCAAAAGGGAGGTGAGTGAAGTAAATGTAGACTGAATATTTCTGGCATTATTCTCTATCGCAGTGGCTGTGAACGTAATCGCATCGTGATTGGCCTTCACACCTTTCAAAGCATTCTTAAATCTATTGTTGACAAGTTTCATAAAAGAAGAGAGGTGGGCTGAATGCTGTTGCAAGACATTTGCAAGATTAATATCATGTTTGGTTAAGGCGTTAATATGCTTGGCAAGCAGATTGACATCGTCAGTGGTGGCTGTGCCAAACAATGTTTTGGAAAGGGATCCTACAAAACTAAGGACTGCTCGCTTGGAACGACTTGAGGAAGGGACCTTTGACTCAGGAATGAGTTTTATTATTTGTTGCTTAGTTTCATTTAGTTGCGCAACACACCTGGCTTTTATAACATTCAGGTGCATTTGCATTTGATGCAGTAATGCACACGTTGCATTGCCTTGGTGACAACCGCTCAATGTAGGGATACTGGGGACGTGAGGGAGCTTGACCTCGTAGGTGTGTACCCAATACTCTGTTGAAAAATGTACTTCAGTGGTTGGCTTAAAGACTATTCCATAATTTAGTCTTTGAACAGGGCTGGTGCTGCAGACAGGGTGGGCTAACAGAGCGATAAGCCACAGGATAATCAAGCGCCAGGATGAACCTTTGATGAAATGAAAAAGGAAGCCATTAGAAGAGTTGACCTGATTGGAAAGAATGTCGTGGCCACAACACCAATCCTAGCACTATGAGACACAGAAACTGAGTAACTGCAAAAGGGGTTGGTCACTCATACAATGGCTAACACAATTCAAATCATAAAGGGTTGAGACAGCTTGGTAACACCTGAGTACTGACTCAAAGAAAGTACTTGCGTCTGTGTTTGCGAGCTCTACCAGTCATTGTTCTTGACTTATGGAAATGCTTGATCAGGGATGGATCAAGGTTGGAAGCAGGCTCCCAAGTCGTTTGAGAATAGCCTAACCATTTTATTTGGTACGTCTTGGTACCTTTTGACATTTTGCATCTAAGAATTTTGTCAACAGGATAGGTTTGTTCATCTTGAGGTTTGTCATCCTCCTCTTGGGAAGCGGATGGTACAGGACCTGTATCATTGCTTTCTGGGTCTTGAGAGATCATTTGTTGTTCGAAGGGAGTGCTAGCATCAGCAGAAGTGCCAGCATGAGGAGAATGATGTGTGTCCTCATCAGCAGAAGTGCTGAGAGAAGGGGAATGACTTGTGTCAATATCAGCCGAAGTGCTGGGCAAAGGGGAATGATGTCTATCATCATCAGCAGACGTGCTGGGAAAAGGGGGACGACATCCATTGTTGGGGACTTGATCTGGAAGTCGATCATTGGCTTCTCGAGCGACATAAGGTTTTATGCGATTGGCGTGGATGAGGGCCTTGTGTGTTTTGCTGGTTTGAACGTGCTGTAGTTTGAAGGTGTGATTTGGGCCTAACTCTATAATTGTGTACGGACCTAACCATTTAACCGAGAGCTTTGGGGACCTACCGGGAAGAATATGTGAGTTTTTCATCAGGACCAAATCACCTACAGAGAACTGGGGCTCTCTAGCTTTGAGGTCAGTGCGCTCTTTGTTGATGTCTTGGGACAATTTCATATTGTCCTTGGCAATGGTCTTGGCTACTCTGAGATTGTCCAGAAGGGTCTTAAGATGACGCTCTGCAGTTTTGCCTAGTGATGGCTTGGGCAGAAGGGCAATATCAATTGGGAGATGCATCTCTCTGCCAAAGAGCAGATAGAATGGAGTGTAACCAGTCGATGCACATGGTGCACTGCGCAGTGACATCATTACACAAGGAATAAGGTCTGCCCAGTTGGACTGATCAGAGTCACAGTATGCTCTGAGTGCCTGTTCAATGGTCCTATTGCGTCTTTCACACATGCCATTGGTTTCAGGATGATATGATGATGTCAGATGGTGCTTAATGTCCAAAAGTTCACAAAGGGCATTGACAAGTTTAGAAGTGAACTGCCGACCTCTGTCAGAAAGAAGAGTTTTGGGAGCACCAAAGCGAGTAATCACCTGATTGAAAAGAATGTGGGCTACCTCAGTGGCATCTTGGGTTTTCATGGCAAAGCCTTCTGTCCAACGGGAAAAAGAATCCACTACTAGTAGGACATACTTAAAACCATCTTTTGTTTCAGGGAGTGGACCAAGGATATCGATGTGAATTCGGGAAAAGGTATCCTCTATGGGCATTGGGACCATAGGAGCATGTCTACCATGAGTCATGGGCTTAATTTTCTGACATGTCTCACAGGACCTGATGTAGTTGTCTATGTCCTGATACATGCCAGGCCAGTGGTACTTAGACAGGAGCGCTTGAAAAGTAGAATCCCTTCCAAGATGACAACCGCCTACTTTTGAGTCATGATAGGCAAACAGGAGATCTTTGCGCTTGATAAGTGGGACCACTAGCTGTGTAATTTGAGGAGCTCTATGGGCCTTGGCACCTCTATGTTTAGCTTGGTAAACATGATAGAGAATACCATCTCTGACAACATATTCCTGTGAACGACCTACCAGACCTTTGACTTGTACATCGTTATAAGTTGCAGGGATTTCACCTTTGGATATGTAGTCAATAATGGGTTGAAGGTCAGGCGAATTGTATTGTTGCATAACAAACTGATCATCATCTGTGTCGACTGCTGCAACTGCAATAGATGGACCAGGTGGGGGTGGTTTCTTAGCGTAATACAAATCAACCGCGAGTGGCTCAGGAGTGTCTAGGTCCTGGTGAGAAGATAGGGAGGTGGAGGATGGGTCGGTAGAAGGGACAGAGGTTGATGTGTAAGGAAGGGGTGATGCTGGAGTGATATCAGGGGTTGAGAGGGGTACAAAGGGAGATGCAGATATGACCAAAACAGCTTTGTCTGTGGTGTTGGATTGGCATGAGACAACCTGAGCATACTTTGTTTTGGAGGGCAATGGAGGAGATGGAATGTTATCAGTGACAGGTGCGATCTTAGGCTCAGGGTATTTTGTGCGAGACAAAGCATCTGCATTGGCATTGGATTTCCCTGGCCTGTGGACAATTTCAAAATCATAGTCTTGTAACATGATTGACCATCGACCAAGGCGACCAGTTTCTTCCTTAATGTTTTTCAGCCAAGTAAGTGCCTTGTGATCAGTGTAAATTTTGAATTTATTTCCAGCCAAATAGACTCTAAAAGTTTTTATGCCCTCTACAACTGCCAAACATTCAAGTTGTGTAACTCCCCAATTCTTTTCCGAAGAGTGAAGTGATCGTCCCCCATAGCAGATGACATGTTCCTTACCATCAGGACCAAGCTGCCCTAAAATATACCCAAGTGATGTAGTGGAAGCATCTGTTGTGAGAATGAAAGGTTTTGTAGGATCAGGATAGGCAAGGATAGGAGATGTTGTCAGTTTCTCCTTTAAGAGGGAAAAAGCCCGTTGACATCTGTCTGTCCAAGAAAATTTTGCATCTTTCTTCAACGTGTCATAGAGAGGTGCTGCTATACCTGAGAAATTTGGAACGAATTTCCTGTAGTAACTGCAAAGACCGAGAAAATGGCGAACATCATGAACGTTTTTTGGTGGGGGAATTTGTGTGACTGCTTCTATTTTAGATTGGTCAACTTCAATACCATTTTTGGTGAAAATGTGCCCTAGATATTGGACCTGTTTTGCTGCGAATTTACATTTGCTTGGTTTCAAAGTCAAGCCTGCTTGCTTTATCTTTTGAAAAACACATTTTAGATGAGTCAGGTGTTCTGAAAATGTTTTGGAGTAGACAATGATGTCATCCACATAAATAAGAACATATTTCCAGTTCATTTCTTTAAGAGCTTCTGAAATAGTACTTTGAAAAGCCATGGGAGCATTTTTGAGGCCAAATGGCAGACGGTTCCATTCAAAAACACCATCAGGAGTAATGAAAGCAGATTTATGTTTTGTTTCTGGGTGAAGAGGAATTTGCCAAAAGCCACTTGCGCAATCCAAAACACTGAAAATTTTTGCATGACTTTCTCCCACTGCATCAATGACATCTTCAAACCTTATTAGAGGAAAGAAAATTGGCTTGGTGACAGAATTCAGGCGTCTGTAATCCACGGCAAAACGATAAGTGTTGTCCCGTTTCTTTACCATAACGACTGGGGAGTGCCACTCTGATGAACTAGGTTGAATAATTTTGGCATCTAGCATTTCTTTGATTTGTTTTGAGCACTCTTTTCTAACTTCAGCATTTTGACGGTAAAAGGGACGCCTCACAGGTCTAGCATCACCTGTCTCTATCCTATGTTTGTGAAGATGTGTTTGACCCAGTTCAGACCAATTGTGTGCAAAAGCAGCCTGCTGAGAGTGGAGGAAGGAAAGAAGTTCTCGTTTTTGGTCAGGAGACAGGTCTGAATCAGAAAGGTCAAAGGATAGTTCTGAAGGAGGAGTTTGTTTGCAGTGGGATGGGGACTGGGATGGAGTTGTAAAGGCATAGGGTGTAGATACAGAGTTAGTCTGACCTCGTGTAAGGGATGCAGCACTAACCTTAGGATGAGGGTGATGTGTGTCATGGGATGGTTTGGGTTCAGGTTCAGGGGAATCTTGCAAAACTGAGACACTCGACGGGTGTACTTCAGATGCTACGGCTAGCACTCTTTTAGTATTGAGATAAATAGGAGAGTTTGTAGGGTTAAGGAAGCGCATATAGACACCTTTCTTGGACTTCATCACTAAACATCTGCCGCCCTGCAGTTTAGCTCGTGCAAGCTCAGGAACAGGTTCTAATAGAAGAGTAGAGCCTAACCTATGGCGAGAGATTTGGACAGGAATGTCCACCTGGCAAGAAGGTGGAATGGTGATTGGTTTCTTAGCCCTAGCATAGCCTGCACTAGACTCTACAAGGGGAACAGTAATCAGACCTTCCTGGATAATCAGGCACCTGTCAGCTAGGGAGATAGCAGCCTTGTATTCAGAAAGGAAGTCCATGCCTAATATCAGAGAGTGGTGTAGAGATTGAAAGACATAGAAGGATTGAGAGAGAAGGAGATGACCTATGCAGATGTCAAGAGAAATGGACCCTAAGATCTTATGAACTTCACCACCTACACCAATGACTTCATGAAGGTCAGAGTCTTGTAAGTCTTTTAATGTGTAGCCTACTTTTTGAAGGTAGCTCATGCTGACACAGGACACAGAAGCACCTGTATCAACTAGAGCTGTTGTCTTCACTTGCTTCACCTTAACTAGAACAGTGTTCTTAACTAAGGGTGCCACAAGTGAGACCAAAGGTTTCTCATGCCTGACCCCAGGTCTCTGAGAATCAGGCGCGAGTCCCTATTGCCTTGGCCATTCATTCTGAGAATGATATGCCCTTATGCACACACTAGAATGGTGACCTACTTTATGGCAGAAAGTACACTGGGTATTAAAATGTGGGCAATATAACCTGTCTGAACAGTACATACCACATCCGATGCATCTTTGCTGCAGGAACGGGGGTACTGGATACTGTGGGCGTGGATGATTGCCGGACTGTCTTGGCGGGGCCTGATTCCTTGGCTGTGGACGACCTTGAGGCAACAGAGGAGGTGGTGGTTGTCTCCGGAAGTGGGCATCATGAGGCTGGTGCCGTTTGGGCTGGTATCGCTGGGGATGTTGTAGCTGGAATTGTTGCTGCTGTTGTTGTGGAGGTGGTCTAGTGGCTTCTGTAGCCACAGCCTGAACTGTTGGGTCCGTTGTCTTGGTGATTAGGGTGGCTACAAGTTCTGAAAGTTGGTCCACCTTCATAGCCATGTTAATATCCTGAGATTTCACACCCGTCTGTGATCTCTCAGCCAGTTCAGCATGGTGACGGACATCTTCAAGTGTGGCAGGCTCCTTATTAATCACCCACTGGCGAATGTTAGGCCTAAGCCCATTAACGGCTACTGCCACAGTCACGGACACTGGCAGTGCTAAGTTATGTGTGGCCTTTTGTAGCCTTGTCAGAAAATCAGCACTGGACTCTCCTGTTGACTGTGACATTTGTAAAACATTCACATCAAAGGTTCGTGGCTTGTGAAACCTTGACGTGAATGCTGTCTCCAGACGGGTCATACTTTGTTTGGTGTCATCGGGAAGATCTTGGTGCCATACCTTAGCTGTCCCCTCTAAATAGAAAGGAAACAGCAGGCACTGACGTTCTTCGTTGTAACCAAACAACTTAACAAAGTTGGTAAAGTCCTGCCACCAGGATGCTGGCTCCTCTTGTCCGCTGAAAGGCCGTAACTTGATCTGTGGCGTTGCCATGGCAAAGGCTGCTGATGGAGGCGTTGATGAATTTGTTGATGATGTTGATGCCGCTGTTGATGTAAGTGATGGCACAGCTAATGTTGTGGACGATGGTGTGGGTGTGGTCAGGGATGGTGATGTTGGGAAAGGTGAAACCTGCTCTTTGATCAAACTGGTCAATCGCAACCTTGAATCATGCCCTCGAAGTCTCTGCTTGTAATTTGTAGGCGTGGCTCCGGACATCTAGGATTGACTCCACCAGTTGAAACAGGCTTGTTTTGGGCCTGTTTTTGCCTAGAACTATCGCGGGGAATTAACTCGGGGATCTCCACGCCTTCAAAAACAAACAGAGAGGGATCTCAGGCAAAGCAGGAATATTTTATTCTTTCGACAATCAATAAATCACTAAATCAATCAATCAATAAACAGAACAATCAATGGATCAGGTCAATCAATTGCAATCACTGAACACTCGAGAATAACGAGGTAAGACAAGTAGTCAACATTGTAGATGTTATGACGCAATACCTATAAATGACTAATTATAATTCACTGACGCACCTAAAGGATCAGTCATCAAATTTTACTTTAAGAATAAAGGTGACTCGAATACTTAATTGAACAGTGACAACTATTACAATTGTATCATTATCGACTATTAGAGTAAATACAGTAAATGAGGGTCAATACTATGTAAATACTTCAACGTGATAATTTATTTGAAACATTCTGAGTTTTGATTTCCAAATGAAACGGTAACCGGCATACATGGCAATAACATGGCGGTTCACTTAAGTTTACAGTTGCCATGGTGACGATTAGGTTGAGCCTCACAATTGACATACTGCGCCGACGCCTGTAGGTGCGCCTGATGATTACAATAATATGTCTCATAACGAGAAGTGGATACTCTCTGCTAATATTTGTCTTATAAAGAAAAAGTGGATACTTTCTGATTATTGCATACTGAGACTGATATTAAGGAACTTTGCCTTTATATTTTGAACTATTCTAGACTGCTACTACATCGCCGCAGCGTCATGATAAAGTGTGCACATTACATGAACATATATTTATAAGACATTGCCAGAATGTGCGCGTTTAGCTAGATAAGTTTACATAAAGTATTATTATTCTAGAACATATGCAGTCACAAACTGGGTATCTCGAACGCAAATATATATATAAGCTTCTGGCGCTAACATGACATATAGAAATCGTACATATAACATACATTGCAAATAGTGTACATGCCAAGGATATATCTGTATCGAGAATGCTTCAACAACGTTGTACACATTGAATGTGTTGTACACAAACTATTTTAGCATCCACGACCCCGTACAATAATAAGCTATTTCAACGTGAAAACCTACACAATACAATTACCCTTTATACCAAACTGTATCATATTTAGTACTGTATTTGAAGACACGATTCAAATGAAATATCCCGACAAACTAGTGAGTTGGAATGGCATTTTACGAATTTTGACTAAGTGTAACTTACATTCAATGTTCAAGCAGAGTACAAGAGTTATAAGCAGAGTCTGACAAAAATGACAAAGTACAAGCGACTTACCTTCAAAAACAAACAGAGAGGGATCTCAGGCAAAGCAGGAATGATTCTAGTGTGCAACCATCCTGTATATATACCCGAGGCCTCCTGTCCAAATTTGAAGGCAAGACCGTACGCGCAAGTTTAATTGTCAGTTTCGACAATAGAATATGTGACATGCTGGTTACCTTACGCAAGTTCGGGAGAACAGATGCATAGCGCTAAATACCGAAATAGTGGAAGTTAGATAATCAAAGATTATCAATGTCGCTTTAATGTCACAGTTTGTGCTGGTTCCTTTGATAGATTATATTTGACTTGGTCAGCCGTGGCTACACAATCAGGTTCCCTGCGTTGACAAAGCCCTGTGTTACAGTTGATATGTAAAATGACCTAACATTTAATTGCATGTAGTGTCGCCTGACCGGTTGTGATTGTATGTAGCATCGCTTGACCAGTTGCGACAGCTTGCATCCTGAGGTAATAAGTGATAATATGCCAGCTGCCAGGCGCAAGTAGACTTAGCTAAAGTAAACTGAAGTTAAATATACATTGTAGGATATTTTCCGCATTTTAGTAAAAACTAGAAGTAAAATATGACAAATTTGACCCTGTTATAATAGCTAGAGCAGAGCCTCCCCCATGAAGGGTCATCCAGGGAGCCCTTGAGTTCCTTCATGACGACAGTGTTCAAGTTTCTGGGGGGTAAGGACATATCTTGAAGGGTAATTCCCATACACCTGTTGGCGGCATGTGGACCCCGGGAGTCGGAGGGGGAATCCCAACATCACACGGCGAGGTCACAGGTTAAAGAGATATGTCTTGAGTATGAAAAACACCTTTGAAATTCAGATTCCAACCTTGGCAAAATGCATAGATGTTTGCAGCACCGTGTTGCGCGGTTCAAGGTGGCTGAGTGGTATGTGAGAAGTATGTGTTTCTGTTCGCGAACATATGGCCAACAGACAAGCGATTAAAGTGCCAGTGTAAATGTGATATTAGACATATGTCTAAACGTTGGATAGCTTTAAAAATTCAATAACTTGATTTATTTAGTTATATAATTTCTGTGTGATTGACCGCACGTCAAACTCGTTGTTACTTCTGTAGGAAACCACGAAATCAGTTTTACAGTTCATGAAAGCCTCATTGAAGATCTCATGAAATGCGAACGTATACGTTACCTCGATATAACCTTTGAAATGATCAACGTATATGTCACCGTCATAGGTTGTAGCATCGGGTTTAATTGGTTGTGTTGCTTTTGTCTAGCTAAGCTTACGTCCTACCACCAAAAGGACACAAAAAAGGTGGTGTGGTTCGAGTTCCGATGTTTGTACCCTTGTCCCGAACTTAGCATTAGTCCTGCCACCCCAAGGACATAGAAAATGTGGTTTATTTCGAGTTATGTTGCTTTTGTACGCTTGTCTCGAACTAAGCATTAGTCCTACCACCCCAATGACATAGATAACTTCGAGTTCTGTCCCACCTCCATTAACTGTAGTTAATCGCATGTTAAATTAATGCACTGTGCTGATCATAGAATGATGACACATTAATTATCTTTTTATAGTCGAAGGAAATGTCTCCCAAACTTGGAAGTGTTAAAATGATAAAAAGGTAAGAGACGGTTTTCAATGAGAAATCGTAGTGGCTTTTAATAATTAGATTAAAAAAACATTCTTGCACTTAATGCCTGTACGAAATTGCATGTAAAATCACAAAAGCCTGGCTTTTGAACGTAGAAAAAGTTGACCATAATCTCATAAGAGATTGGTTTATAAGAAAAAATATCTACGATTTGGATGTATATTTTAGGAACTTTGCAGGAAATTTCTCACAGGACCAAGTCGTGACGCTCCCGATCATGTTGCTTCTTGTTTCAGAAACACTGAAACAAACGCCTAACCCGACTCACGCAAGTGTTTCTCTGCTATCGTCTTTGCATGCACACATGCATTTTCAGGAATTTCTGGAACTATCCTGACATTTACTGAACACAATGCAAACAAATGCAGATGTGCCGTGTAAATATGAGTGTAATAGTTAAAACACTCTTCAAGCAGGTTGGGTTCTTGAAGAACTTGGAGGAATATATCCATGGATTAAGCAAGAAGCCCTACTCTCGTTCTCGCAGAATCTTCATTATTGTAAAAAGACTTTTAAAAGTCTCTTTCACAAAGATACTTGGAATTACGCGGAAGGTTTTAAGAACCACACAAACACACGTGGATATAAAACTTTTTGTTGATTGTAGCTCATATATATGAGCAGAAGCATATTCGCAGAACTGATGTTTTATTTTGACATGTGAGACAAGGGAAGGGTTAAGGCAAAAGACATCTGATTTCACTGTTTCACAGCAGTGGAATTAAGTTAACAGTAGCACGTTTTTGCAATTGTTGGAGAACAAATGCATTTTCATGAACTCTGCGATTGTCTTGAAACGGCGTTAATCTCCCCTCCGTGCTATAAACTGAAGTTACCGGGCACCCAGATGTAGGTGAATCGAAATATCAGACATGCTGATAATACAATAATATCTCTTGAAGAGGAATCAACGACCGTTATTTTTTGTCTGGGGAACTGTAAGCTGTGTGGTTAACGGTTTTACTGTCACTTTTGCGACGCCTTCTGACGAATAGTGCCTCATGTCTTGAATCACGTTTTTCTCTCTCACAAATTCATGAAATAATATCTTCATATTGAATAAATCGCACGTAAAAGTCCCGTGCTCAAACGCCGTGTTCACGAACAGGTATTCCATTATCACGTTCACATGGACGTCGAGGCCACTGCCACCCTCCTGGTTTGTGACGGTGTTAGTGGGACAGTGAGCTGTCGAGATTGGGTTACTGGTGGTGTAACCCGTCAGAGGAGTTAGTTAGTGAAACGGTAACGAGCTGACTAGATCGCTGGATTTGTAACGACCTGGTTGGATAATGGAATGGTAACAACTTGACTCCATAGTGGAGTGGTAACGGCTTGACTGGATAGTGGAGTGGTAACGACTTGACTGAGTAGTGGAGTAGTAGCGACTGGACTGGATCGGTGGAGCGGCAACGACTTGACTGGTGGATAGTGGGAGGTAACAACATGACACCAGAGTGGAGTGGTAACGACTTGACTGGATTAGTGAAGTGGTAAGGACTGACTTGGTAGTGGAATGGTAACGGCTTGACTGGTTTAATGAAGTGGAAAGGACTTGACTTGGTCTTGACTGTGCTAGTGGAGCTTTTATGAGTTAACAATGCCAGTCTGTGAAGAGATATCTCGTGTACCCTTTTCGCTCGTCCTAGACACAGGTGCACCTTGTTCTCCGTTGCGACGATAAATCCTTTAGAAGGACAAATTGAATCTGATTTCATCTGTGAAGAGCACATGAGACCAGTGACTTTGATTCCAGAGGCCATAACGTCTACTCTATCGCGAATGCGCCTGCCTGTGACGTGGTCTATCATCTCGGACTGTTATGATTCTTGGGTGACCCATTGGCTTAGAATCTATGACACAGTTTACCAATCGCACTCTGACTCACACTAATTATAATGCTGACATCAGTCTGACGCGTGTGTGTATGTGGTGGGCGTGTGTGTATGCATGTGTGTATGTATGTGTGTGTGTGTGTGTGAGAGAGAGAGAGAGAGAGAGAGCGCAGGAAGGAGGCAGGACAACACCAAGTACCATCTTTTAACGCCGCTTCCCAAGCAGACGCTCTGTCTACTGGAATAGGGAGAAGGTGTGTGATGCAAATCACTGCTTGGCCATTGGCCGAGTCTGCGTTTGTGCGGCCTAGTTGGCACAGGAACTTTGGGGACTTGACGGAATAGCGGAACGGATGCTTGTCTTGGGAAGGCGGCATATATACCCTGGAACATTTTATTCCAGTACAAATTATAATCCACAATTGGACCTCAGAGTATTCTGTGAGGAAGGTGGTGTATGGCTACCGTAAAGCGTACACCTTGAAGACCTGACAGAAAAATAATCTGCACTAACCACACCCCACGCTCCATGAGTAGATAGCGAAGTTGCGTCATGTTCTATCTATTCATCACTTCACCATCAATGTTACATCTCAGAAACGTTCCTTCTTTGAAGTCAGCATTACAGTGGGAATGCGATAAGATTTAATGAAATATATGTCTTGTTTCATCATCCAGAAATTCCAATCAAAAGAACTAGTTAAGTAACTACACCAAGTACACGTGAACCTAATAACAACATACAGATACACAAGGTACAGGTGCACTTACATGCGGGGGTGATTTCGTCCTGGTTCGTACTACGACTTTCATCGAGCGCGATTGCGCGGATGTCCACTTTCGCCACTAATCAGGCTCATGAAGCCGGCATGTGAAAACTCCCCCAAACCCTTTTCTGCCGTATTTTCATTATCGAGTGCTTTTATCTTTTTCCCAAAAAATATTTTTATTTACAACACAAACATTAGTATTTCACTTACTTTTGCACGGTATTACACAAAGGCGATATATCTCATGAAGTTAAACGACACACACCCATTCTCCAAACTTCAAAGGCAGAGTTTATGTGCACGGAGGTAAACGCTTTCAGACTGTCCTAATTGAGTTGTGTAAGTAAATTCTGCATTTATCTACAGGTTCCTCGGTTATCAGACAGAAAACGTGAGATTTAATTGTACTTTAGAGTACTATTACCTAACTCGGATTTTCTGTGAAAGTTATCAGCGTTGGTTGCAATGTGTTATTTTTATTTAGCACACTGAGGTGCGTGTTTAAGTGTGTAATAACTTTGTTTTACGTGTTTTTTCAGCTGCAGTATGATGAGAAAAGGGTTTCTACATTTAACCCATAATGGGTATCGAACCTAGAACTTCGGAACAGTTTAATATAAATTTAGTCGAAGCGCAAACATTATTCACATTAAAATATGCATTGTTATGCACGTATGAATGATTGTAGGCGGGCGTATAACCGTACAGGCTTTTAAGTTGTAACAAGTTTTTATGCTGAAATATGGAGACAAAAGAGGATGAAATTGAAGATTGCCTCAGTTCTAATTATTGGCTCAAGATCCGACGACTTCAGTGAGAATCCCTTACTGCAGACCTTTCGGAGCAGTGTTCAACCTAACACACACGTACTGAAACATCTGTTAATCCGGAGGAAAGACTTGATTCCATTACTCATATGGGGATAGATCATGAATCAATTCTAAATGCATTATTTAATGTTTAATATAAGATCAAACTGGGAAGACCTAGCATGCAGATTCAAAATGATCTAAGTTCTAAGAGCATCTACAAGAAATAATGTTGGTCTTATTCGTCCCTTCTTGACAGTTTTATTGGTGTTTTCAAATCTGCACGCGAGTGCAAACACATGACAGTCTAGACCTCCAGTTATAATCCTTCACGGATGCACAATGACACCAAAGGACGCCCCATATAGCGTTGGTGTTCCTTCAGAGAACCTCTACGACAAAAACAGCACCAAAAACGACCAGTCAAAAAACACTCTGATCCTCTGCTGAGTCCACAAACCCTCTCCCGAGACGGATGGTAGAAGAGCTGTAATGAAACCTCTGTGAAGTCAATTTGAGAAACCAGAACCAGCGATCACCTAAACATAGATATGTAAGTTATGTAACCGAGAGTAATAACGTATTAACCGTCAATACAGATGAAAAAGACATCTGGTGTCTTCCTCCTTCTGGTAGTGTCATCATCAGCGACATTCTCTTCACCAACGGGACACGGCGGCGTGGTGTTTGTTGAACAGAGCATGTGTTGAGTGGCGGGGGTCCCTACCCTTTACCAAATAATGTCTTACTTCATCTGTGAGGATATTTAAGACGTGCAAGTGCATGTTTATTTTCAGTCCATGGTTCTTCTTGTTGAGGTTAAAACTGGGGCTATTAGGGTGTAAAATCCATTCTTCAGATCTATCGGTTTTCTGTTTCTTTTCACTAAGTGTTTCTTAGTGTGTTCAGGTTTGTTGTTCGTTCTTGAAGTGAAAAACGTTCAGTGTTTCCAACTTCGTTTTTGGATTATAATTATTTGCAAAGGTATAGTACTTCCTACAAAAAAAATAATAGTTTTATCCCAGAGCCATCAGCAATATGCTAGCTGATGTTGGTTCGGGTCACGTTCCTCAACGAAAGGTATCACCAGTCTCAGTCTACCATCAGCAACATTGAAGATGCCAATCTCTACCGTCATCAACCACCAACATGAGCGTCAATTCCTGCCACCACCAATATCAGCAATGTCTACTATCGTCAACCACGAATATTAGCATTAATTCTTGCCATTACCACTACCACCCATCAAAATCAATCTATGCCTATAAAACTACCAAGATAAAATAACAACATCAACAACGTCAACAACATCAACATCTCTACCAATTGCAATATCAAGTTCAATCCGTACCACCTCCACCACTAACTTGAATATCGATATCAATTTCTACATCTTGCATCAGCATCAACAACTTATGAAACCAGAACATCCAACATTCACAGCATCACTTCGGAATAAGTATGCTACAGTATATAGCAGTGGGAATACTGGGTACCGGAAATATACAAAACTAAAAAATACCCAATAAGAATTAGGTGTAAGCTAAATCCCAAAGTAAACCAGGCAATGCTTCATTACCGAACGAAGCATCAAAACTAAAAATATATTGTTCCAACGTGCTAAGAGTACATGCATGTCGAAATGGCTCAACCAGTCCTCACCTGCTCTCATAATATATCAAAACACGATCAATTCTACACTGTAACGCCGAGCACAGTCAAGTGTGAACTAGTCACGGTAATGTTCTTATTTCCGCTCAATTAAAATACCTTTAAGATCACTACAAATAGTACCACTCTTTTGGGAACTCGATTACGGTTGGAATGATAATGTTGATGTTTTCATACTGGTTTTGCTTTGCTTAATTCGAGATCAGATAGGTTTGTACTTTGTGCTCTATTTACAAAGGTTTGGAGGTCGTAAGCTAGTGTTCATGGGTAATCCACACCAATAATTGTGGTGTCTGGGGTCAGGTATTGTCCCAAACCTCACCCCATGTGGGGTGAGCGTTGTCTATTTTAACCCACCTCGTACGATATGGAAATAAAAGAATAACCATCTAGGGAATGCAGCGTAACTGTATTCTTTGTCAATACTATAAATACACACCATCTGTCATCTCAGACTATTGTCCTTATTTCCTTTATGTCGTCTGCGTTTTCCCGCCAAGACAACAGACGACATTCAGGAGTCAGTGACCTCAAGGACTGCGTCTATCATTTTCCAAATTTCCATGTACAGAATCTAATCTTGGGTACACTTATCGACCGCCAAACCGTACATCAAACGAAGAACTTTTTTATTATCGTGTCCCGCGAAATGAACTCTGTGAACTGCTGTCACGTGACCCAAGCATTCCTCATACTTTCGCATGTTCCTTCTTCACGCTCTGGCAACCCGGGCACCATGACTCCGCCGTCTTTGTTGACGTTTTTCTCAGTAAATATGGAGGTCGCATACTTACCGCGCAAAGCCTATGTTCATGTTAGGATGTTACTTAAGCTAAAAATACTTCTGTCTCGCGCCGACCTCTCGCGTCGAGAGGTCAGTAGACCAGGCTGGTGCATTTGTTGCAGCAAGTCTCGCGAGAGGTTGCTGTGTTTACGCCTGAGAACTCGTGACTCTCATTAATAGCTTACTTAAATGAACCGCGCAGTAGATACATATTTGGTAAACGCACTTAACCGTCATTGTACAAACCTTTCTTTCCGTCTTAGTTTAGACGGTACGAATATACGTCTTGTAGCACAGCAGGCTTGAGGCAAGAGCGTTTCAGGTTGGGTGGTAGCAATTAGACTTTATTTAGTAATACCTGGGATGGTAAACTCTCCTTTGTATATGCCTGACGTTTGGTGAAGTTAAAAGACCTTCTTCAAGGCGCATAATACATTTGGCGTGGGTGGCTGAACACAAATCAATGTCGCCTTCTATAACAGTCTGACTCACCGACAATTACACAGATGGTTTACATTCATATTTAAACTTCAAGGCATTCCTCCTTCAGGTACATGTACATATTTGGTGACCGAGGTTTTCATGAACCAAAGTTAATAGTGTTTTTATCCACCAGTAATTTGAAGATCTTTGTGAAGGTTTTATTTCATGCTTTCAAATTATGCAGGCTTTGCGCACTACGTAGCTTATGGCGGATGCCAGAGCTGACGAGGCCATGGTTGAGGGCACTCGTGACATGATGATGCAATAGGTTGAAACATGCTCTACATCGCGTTTCGCGTATCTCCTGGCTTTTTACATGTAAAGGCGACATTTAGAAAAACTGTATTCAATTTTACTATTATTACCACTAGACTGAGCCGCCCACCACCACCACCACCACCACCACCACCACTACTACTACTACTACTACTACTGTTGTACCACTAATATACTACTACCATTACTTCCTACATAGACGAACACTTTAGTCCCAGAAAATAAAATATAATTTTGATTTTAACAAACCCATTTAAAGTGGAAAGAGTCCCAGTGTGTCTGGAGGTGGAGCAATCAAGACTTGCTTAATTTAAGCCTTCAGTATCGCAGGGAGGGTTGTGCTATAGAGAAAATAATGGGACTAAGGAACATGACAGACAACGTACGTAACTTCCTACCAATATGTCTGCAGCGACAGCTACTACTCGACAATAGGCACCCTGCTTCTACGTCTACTGCTATCTATCCTACTGCTACGTCTACTACATCGTCAGCTCCACAACTACCATCGTTAGCGCCCAGCCAGTAACCCTTCGTGCCTTTGTACATTGCAGGCCCTCAGGCGGTGGTCGACGACGGGCACGGCGGTCAGTGGTTCTCTTCTCCGAGAATCATTACACCACTTGTGTTCATCATGGAAGGTAAGACACCTATATTTCATCCACCTGAATAGTTCAAGGATTCACTTCCCTATCACTAAAACCAACGTCAACCGTGATCCACCCCTTTTACAAATCTCATCAGCCATCCACCCATGAAGGTCCGGGTTGGGACTGATCTTCGTTAACCCACTGTCGAGAAGCGACTTGGGTTGTCAGGCTTGCTGACTTGGTCGACACAAGTCATCGTATCGCAATTGCGGAGATCGATTCTCATGCTGTTGGTCATTGGATTGTCTGGCCCAGATTCGATTGTTTAGAGACCGCTGCCATATAGCTGGAATATAGCTAGGTGCGGCATAAAACAACAAACCATAACATCGGTTGAACTTGAATGGTGCTTATCAATCATTTTTTCTAATTTGCCTTGTCTCGGTAAGTTCGGAAAAATATTAACTGCGGCGTTTAACAACATTCATTCTCTGACTATCTTTACACATTCACCACACGAATATTATTTACATTTTGTTTGGGGTGATAAGTAAATCACGCACTACCACTGATAGCCTGTATAGAGTCACAGAGAAATACCTATTTCCACATCGTGACGTTATGAAGGCACGGCAATAATGCGTTACAGATGTTGGCATGTGATCACGTCTCTGTTTACGGACATGTTCAAGTGTTATCGTCTAGTGTTTCCAGTATAATTTAAATAAATAATTTCCGTCTGTGAAATATCCAATTTATTTGTGGGATGTGTCTCCAGTTGTGTAAATATCCCTTTTTAAGGTTTAAACGATTCTTATGGTGATAACCGCCTCATTTATAAATATCTTTTGAGAAATAACTACTTTGCTTTTTAAATATTAAATAAATCCTTCCTGTGTGTGAGGGTGACGTGATGTCATAACGTGTGTTCTACTCGTAAAGAAGCTAACATGGTTTAAAACAATTTCAGCTTATATGATAACTTAACTGTGGCAAATTTGGAGATACCACAAAGATTGGGGCTGGTTTCACAAAGCCGTGATAGCTGAGACTAAAACACCTCACGGTCTTGCGCTGATGTTCAGGTTAAAGGTTGGCAGGTTGTATTACTTTGTAATTCAACATATCTTGTGTGTTTGAAATACATGTCTATACCAGTACATTGTAGAAGATGTATGGGTGGTAAAGCAGTAAACCCTTCGCGAACTGCGTATGTGACGTGTAGATTGCATCGTGTATCTCTTGAAATCGCGTGTAGTAAGTAACGAACCGGTATATTCCACTAATGGAATTGATTTTCTGCCCAATAAGAAAAAAACAAAAATGAGTCATTGTCAAAATGAAATCTCCTTAACATGCGGTGTCTTCGGGAGATTCGGAAGATGTCGAAAAAACCGAAACTCCAGACAAGACGAGTGCAGATATCCATGCTTTGTATACGCTTCTTGAATCGAACTTTCAACTGGCTTGTTAAGCAAACACCTTAACTACTATGCTACCACATGGCCCCTCTTTCGATCAAGACTACACAGATGCATATGTGTATACAGCGTCGCAATGATGTACCCGAATACTTAATCACCTATACTGTTGATGGTGTTTCGAGTGGTTGGGGTGGGGGTGGGGGGGGGGGGGGGGGGGGGGGAGGGGAGGGGGCGTTGTTTTTCCCCCGTTCAACTCCGCACTTGGAAATATTCCAGCTGTATAATGGCCGGTAGTAAATAATCGTGTCTGTATCACACAATGCAGTGACTGACATCACGAGCATCGCTCCACGCAACTGAGATACGGTCACGTGTGAAATCGGCGAACCCGTTAGTCGCCACTTACGACAAGCATGGATTGTTGAAAATCAGTTAAACATGATCTTCACGGGTCTGTTGTCGGTAACACGAGAAAGACATATACCATACCTTGGACGAGAGCGATTGTGATGATACATTACAGCAGTGTGTAATTACGCCCTATAGACATATACTACACATAAACTTCGAAATTTGGTATTCGAACAGAGTAGGGGCGGTGGGGTAGCCTAGTGGTTTAATTTTAAAGCTTTGACTCGTTATCATGATCTATTCCACCAATGAGTAGAATGTGTAAATCCCTTTTCTTGTGTTCCCCGCCATGACATTGCTGAACGCGGCGTTAAACCATACTCAGTCAGTGGAAGAAAATAGGTTGCTGAAGCACCAAAGTAATTAATCTTTAGTTTGTTGAGCTACAGTCCTCAACAAAGATACAATATATGATGTCAAATGCTGAACTCATAAGTCCTAAGGTGTGATTTGCCTGAAATATGTTTGCTAAAGTGGTGAAAACATAGACATACGAGCAGTCACATGATCTCATGATACTGAACATTGGCGTTTGACAACCGTCCTTCCGTGACCCTTACACCACCAAGACCTGTGACCTGTGATCCACGTCACTATGGGTAACCAGACGTCCCGATTGGCCTTCTTGTACCAGGAATCACAAAGCTCACCTCCATATCTCCGCTGAAGCAAAGTGGTGAAAAAAACGATGCTAACATCCGTATCACTCATCAAATCAAAGATACGTAAATAGTTAATGATACAAATGTTTATTCATAAGATGATATGTTCTAATGTAATTGTTATCACAGCTGTATGTTTGATATGACATGATACGATATAAAGTTTATGTATACAGCATCGCCGAGATCCTACATACGATAGGCGTAAACGGTTATCACTGAAATCATACATTACGCATATGGATTTAATCCATCTGGATACCTGTACATGCTGAGCGGCCGGTGTATCTACGTATGTAACTTCTTTGTGTAAACAACAGTATGTGGCGAGGTTCGTTTCTTCAGAATCAAATTTCATTGAGGATGGAGGTTTGGGGTCTGTGTTGGAGAGTTGATGGTGGATATGAAGATATCAAGAAGAGAGCATACACTATCACGATAAATACACAGTAAAATACAACTAACTACTTCACATTGACGGAACAGAAAACAATCCATGCACCAAACAACACGATACACTACAACACATCGACGGAGTACAACACACCTCGTGCACTAAACAAGACGATACACGACATTACACCGAGACGCCACAACACAATTCGAGATGCACATGGCAACACAACTCATTACATCACATTACAACACAGGACCATCAATGCACTAGACAGTATGACACACTATATCACACCGAGACTGCACAACACAATTCATGCACTGAACAACACGATACGCTACATCACATCGAGACGCCACAACACAGTTCGACATGCACTTGGCAACACAATTCATTACATCACATTATAACACAGGACCACACAATCAATGCACTAGACAGCATGACACACTATATCACAACGAGACTCCACAACACAATTCATGCACATGACAACATAACTCACTATTTTGCATTACAATAAAACACACGATGCTTTACACCAAGACAACACATGCAATCCATGCACTAGACAACACCACACACTACATCACATCGAGACGCCACAACACAATTCATGTACTGAACAACAAGATACACTACATCATATCGAGACGCCACAACACAATTCATGTACTGAACAACAAGATACACTACATCACATCGAGACGCCACAACACAATTCGACATGCACTTGGCAACACAACTCATTACATCACATTACAACACAGGACCATCAATGCACTAGACAGTATGACACACTATATCACATCGAGACTGCACAACACAATTCCTCTCAACACCGCTTATGTTTACACCACGGCAACTGATGAATATTCCAGACTACAGTGACAAATGTCCCATACATGCGGACATCAAGTACATAACGGCCAGTAATTCTATTCCAGAAGGTCAGATACTGATGTAAAGCTGCATCTGATTATATATCTTGTCCCTGAGTCATCTATGTAACATTTCCAAGTGGTGACACTACACAAGCGAGACACCCTCCACCACACGTACAAAAGAATACGAGCTTTATACGATTACACTGGTGGAAAGGACATTAACGGTTGATGTCTACTGAATCAATGGATGTTATAAGGCGCTTGAAACAGCTTTGTTGAGGTATGTGTCTTCTGTGGTGCTGGCAGGTATGTGCACACACAGTTGTGCTGAGTTGTGCTTATGTTAGGCAAATCTTTCGGTGTTGAACGGCGTAACATAACATATACCCACGTTTTCTGTCTACCATATTTCCAGTAGTAAGTCTAATGCCTAGAACACTTTCTACGTGTAAATGTCGACTAACTTCGACGTAATTCAGATTCTTTGAATGAGTGTTATCTTTGTCCATATCGCCAGTCACCGGTTCCTCTTGTAGCTGAAATATTGGTATTTGTGGCATCAGCCAACAAGCACATGTACAGTAATAAAGGATATATTGATTGTCCACCAGGTTAGCTACAGTAGCCATATTGGAAGTCTGGAAACTATTCCGGTTGCTTGTTACATGCGTCGACATATACCCATGCCTCATGGCACCGGCAGAGTTAGGAGGAAGGATATGGTTTTCAAGCACTAATTTCAAAGACAGGAATTGTCGCCTTCATAAAATATGACCTTGGTAATAAGTAGATTCGAAGGTCAGAACCTTGTCTCATTACTTCAGCTTGCAAATGGCCTAAATGAGCAATCTGAAATGAAGCATGTGCAATATTAGGAATACGAGCATATTTAATTCGCACCAGATGTCGACTAAATAAACTTGATGATGTTTTTGCGAGACGCGTTAAGACACCGTGGGGCTATTTTCAAGTTTGGGCTAGAGGCATTCCACTTTGTAAGTATCGTGTAGGACTTTTTCCAGTTTCTTACATCTTGCAATGTATACCTTATGTTAGGTTGGGGATAACGTGTTACTGTCATTACTGTTATATGCATTCGCATATGTTCTGAGTGTTCTCTGTACTTACTGTTGTTTGTTTTCTAAATGAAGCCCATTCCTTGTGTCTATCCCCGTGGTATATCTGAAAATGTCCAGAAACATAGTTACTCACTCACTCATTCACTTCTGGTGTTCTTAAAATCTATAGGTTGTGGGTATGACGTTACAAAAGACCATATTGTTTTTTTTATGCATATGTATGTCATTATTTAAAGGTGTAATGCCATTACGAACGGTATCGTGCCTCATAATCTTGAAACGTATGATGTTATTAAAGGTCTAAACATATGAATATGACAAGAGAGCATAAAATTTGTCTCATATTTATACTAGTTGTATAACAGGTATATGTAGTGGTTTGAAAGGAACTATGCCTTTTTGTACATAGTTATCAGAGATGCTATGTTTCGGTTATATAAACGATGCTATGTCTCGGTTATATAAATGTAATTCAAAACCTCCATATGCTGTACAATTGTATGTATGTCATCAGCACGATATCACGCATTCATAGCTGAAATATGCATGTTGTTGCAGCAATAAATAGTTCATATCTAGTTTTAGTTCTGTAGTCCTGTGAAGGTACAGTGACGTGTGCAGTAAACTCGTTTATAAAGAACACGCTTACACTGTGCAAAAAACACTAGATGCGGGGATCATTTTATCCTTGCGATTGTTTTATTCATTCATTCATTCATTCATTTTAACGAACTAAAATTAGCTGTCTTTAATCTTCATTATTACCGCAGCCGTTATTGAAAGCCTTATATTCTTAGGTGTGTGCATATTGCTGTAAGATATATGTGTCTGATTTATTTATCTCAACGGTGAAAGGTAAAGAGGAACAATCCATTTCTTCACGATACGTATTTGTTAAGTGCTGGAATCTGTGCTGTGATTCCGAAACAATACACTTATCTACAAACGTATGCCATACAAAATGCTATCTCGATTGACTGGTTTGAAGTTTCGCGAATAGTCACATATAAAGTACTCTAGACCTCAAAAGAGTAAACTCACACTCTTCAAATTTCATGTAACGCTTGAAGGTGTGTGAATGCAAGTACAAAAGTACTAACAGGATGTTATTCGGTTTTCTCAATACACATTCGATAAGAATAAACTCTTATTGGAGTTTGAATACTTGATTCCTTTTCATACTTTTTTGAGTGCTGACTTGAGTCGCTGCACGTCTCATTAATGACAGGTGAGCGTACGGGTGACTAGGGCATGATGCAAGTCCCTTGCAAAGTGAAGCAATCGTTGTAATTTAAATACCACACAACGTGGCCTGCATTACATCGATCTATCATTTCACTCTAGGAGTTCAGGTACACTTTTTGCCATTTTTACACTCTTACATGTTTGGGGTTTTTCAGTTACATTTTTTCACCACGTAATTTGCTTGGATGCACTTTGCGGCTCATTGCCAGCTGAGAAATAGATGTGCCTCTTATTTTGGGTGTTCCGGTTCAAAACATACATTAAATTTGCTCCCGCATTCTCAGGAGCGAACTCTACACGGCTAATTGAGAAGAGTAGATATGTTTGGTTGTTTAGCGAGTCCTTTTTGTTAAAGATATGTACGTTTTACGTGAACGGGTATGGTTTTTCGCCAACCTACGGCACAAACTCAGGAATTCTGGTTTAACATGTTGAGGGAGAGAGCGAGGAGATCTCAATGGATGAGTATGCTAGCTTTCATGACATGCACGATCCGAAGGAATGTCGGAAGCGCGTAGCCGGCGATTATGCCTCAATGCTCGAGTTACACTAAATCCTCAATGCGCGTATAAAAGATACGGATTCTCCTCTGGAACATATTGTGTTACAAGGTGGTATAACAGCTAACCAGGAGGACACAGGTCTATTGAACTGGAGTTGGGCAATCGCGACATGTGTTCGATGTGTCTGTGTGATTCCTGGCAACGGGTCATGACATCATCTGCGTGTTTGTCTGAAAGACGTGCCAGCTGGGATGTCGTGTGATTGTCTATTTCCGTCAATCCCGACGAGGCCACACGCTTTGCTAGTCTTCAATATATAGACCGATGGCCACGTGGTTGGACCTAAACTGCCCTAAGGACCAATGACTGTCGTCATATTGTTGGTTTGAACTTGAGGATAATATGACATCCGATAATAGCTGTGAATCCAGGAGTGTCGACTCGGTGTAATATATTCTCGCCTAAAGGTAGTTATCAATTTTACGAGATTGTTATTCCAATTTATTATCTCACATACAAGCCAACGACATTGTGTTTGTATACTGTGGTTATAGATTCAAAAGGCATTTTCGTTCCCTTTAAATCATGATTAGTGTGACAATTAAAGTCGTTGTACACGTTGGCTTGTGTGTAAATCTCAAAGCTAGCCTACTTAGCGTTGCGTTTTTGCCGGTGACACATGCATGTTTTGGTGGGTTTTTTTCCTTCTTTTTTTTCTTTTTTTTTTGTATCTTAATGAGTGCAGTTCGCCGGAGCTGACTTCCGTGTTTAATAATGCTGGTTCTTTTAACAAGGGGGTGATGTTGATAAAGAAGCTATCAAGTACTACGGCGGTTATTAGGGACGGTTAATAACTCCTGAGAGCTTCACACAGTGTGTCCTAGCCGATAGCCCCATTGAACAGATAAACGCAATTTAAAATATCGTCGGCCTCGAGAAAATGATTCTACTATCTTATGCAAGGTCTTCCTGTGAAGGCTGAGAGGTTGATTCTTCGGTGTTGGAAATGTGTTTCATCATATGTTCCCTTTTCTTACAGTGTTCACTGGTCAACCGGTCAACCGGAACCGGATACTGGTCAAACGGAAGTGGAATTACCGGAAATTAAAAGTAAAAAGGCAAATTGTGGACGGGTTTGCTGTCCTAAATGCGGGACCAGAGGACATTGGAATAAGTCCAAAATGATGCGATTGACGGGTCAATGTATTTTGTTTCTAATAATAGCTTCCTGTGGTGGTCTGATCATCAACAACAATTTCGGTTCGGGCGATCAGGCACCAGGAATAGTGGATATAGTTGAGGCAACACAATTACAAGTAAGTATATCCTTACTATCACCTTACTCCAAACAACGTTTTTTATAGGAATTAATTAACTGACGTTGAAGTAAGCTTAAATTCAATATGTTTTATCATAACAAGGGCTGCTTACCAACATTTGATGTATTGAAAAGGGCTTTTGTTCTTTGATTGAAATTGGGAACACTACTGTGTTTCATGTGTGTTGTTTGTTGTTTTGATACGGCGATCCTTGGTTGGCAAGATTCTCGTTGGTCAGTATACAGCATTACGTTTAATATACTTTGTTTTCTTATAATAGATTCTCAAGAGTACTCATCCTGTTGGTACCTTAAACCTTGGCACATAAAATAGCTTTCATAAACATCAAACATTTACAAATTACTGGATCAATCATATCATATGCAGAGTTATAAAATGATGTTTATCGTATTATCGATTTGTAATGGTTGAATGCCACGCCACATATTTAGTGTGAACGCCTTGTATCCATAGGTGAATCGTTTTACAAAGCATAAAGTAGAACCTGATGTAAGAATCCCAGGTTTTTCAGTCCTCTTGGAACAAAAAACGGTTTCCATGCAGAGGTTGTTAAAATAACGTTTTTATAATGATAAAATGGTAGTATTCTTCATGATAATGGTTACTTTTTCTGCGGGTAATAGTGACTGACAGTGGACGGATGTTTTAAAAACAAATGATCATCTATCCTGTGTTTCAAGTGCATGTAAGCAAACGCTTATTTTCAATGGTCCGTAATGTGATTTCTCTACCCTTTCACAAAACAAAAGCTCCCACGTCCAAGAACGCAAGAATGTGCCTCCTCCTTATCTTGGAAACAGACAGGTGGTAAAGTTCGTTTTTGATTTTGTTTTGATAGGTTTCCATGACAGCGGATGGGATTATCATTTCAGTTTAGTTAGTCATCCGGACTGATTAGCGTTCTTTTATCAAGAAGGCGTTTCAGCAACCATGTTTGAACATGCGCGGGACTTTGATAAACATTTTTGTTTCCGTTTTTTTATGAAAGTGATAGACGCTAAACCTGAGACGTTCCCGGGTCATGATGCTGACTTTGTTCGAGTCACTGATGTGGACGCCGAGCATAAATAATTTGTTTTACCAAAAAGAGTTTTAGTTTGATGTGCGTTGTGTATTTTATTTTGATAATGGAATATAACCAAAATGACTATATTGTCAGCATTTCACTTAATAGAAAGTCGGTGTTGTTTTATACGCTGTCCAGTTCTGAATGTGAAAGACTGTCCGTACAAGTGTGATACGTTCAAAGTTGTCAGTGCATACGAGCATGTACTTTTATCCGGAGATACACCTAGATACACGGTTTACAAACTTTGACAAACCTTTACAAAACCGGTTGTTGTGTGTCATTCAAAAAAAGACATGAATGACGTAGGCACTCCCTAATAATCAATCTAATCCTTATATAAATACAGTGTAAACTGAATGGGGGTTCTCTGTCCACCTTTCATGAACGAATAACACCTACAATGTGTTTAAATATCACTCCCAGGACATGTTTACCTGTCGTCTTAAGCGTAGTACAGGACACATCTCCAGATGACGACATTTTTATTCATTTATTGTAGCTGACGAGCTATTTTTCAACCACAGTTGTAATCAAGGCGGGCACGTATGTGGGTGCCTGCTTGATTTGCATACGTGCAGTTAGTGAGTGAGTTTAGATTTACGCCTCATTTTGCAATATTCCAGCAATATCACGGCGGGGCATATCAGAAATGGGAATCACACATTGTACCCATGTGGGGAATTGAACCATTAGGTTTCCACTTGGCTAATGTGTCATGTAAAAATGAAACATATTATATTACATATAGCAAATCTGTGTCATTTCTAGTTAAGAGGCAGGTACACGAGTGGTCCATTAACTGGAATCGTTACCGTCGAAAACTGAATGTCCCGGTTTATCAAATAAAATATGTTGCAACAATAGTTTTTTCCCCTGTATATATGAGTTTAATTGTGCAAGGACATACACATTTATACAGGTCACACTGAACAAACACATACACATTTATACTGATCACACTGAAGAAACATGCACATTTATACTGATCACACTGAACATACACATTTATATTGGTCACACTGAATAAACATATACACATTGATACTGATCACAGTGAACAAACATGCACATGTATACTGATCACACTGAACAAACACATACACATTTATACAGGTCACACTGAACAAACATATACACATTGATACTGATCACAGTGAACAAACATACACATGTATACTGATCACACTGAACAAACACATACACATTTATATTGGTCACACTGAACAAACATATACACATTGATACTGATCACAGTGAACAAACATGCACATTTATACTGATCACACTGAACAAACACATACACATTTATATTGGTCACACTGAACAAACATGTACACATTTATACTGATCACACTGAACAAACATGCACATTTATTCTGATGACACTGAACAAACATATACACATTTATATTGGTCACACTGACCAAACAAAGGCACTTATACTCATAACACTGAACAAACACATACACATTTATACGGATCACACTGAACAAACATACACACTTATACTGATAACACTGAACAAACATACACATTTATACAGATTACACTGAACAAACACATAGACATTTATATTGGTCACACTGAACAAACACATAGACATTTATATTGGTCTCACTGAACAAACATATACACATTTATATTGGTCACACTGACCAAACATAGGCACTTATACTCATAACACTGAACAAACACATACACATTTATACGGATCACACTGAACAAACAGACACACTTATACTGATCACACTGAACAAACACATACGCATTTATATTGGTCACACTGAACAAACATATACACATTTATACTGATTACACTGAACAGACATATACACATTTATACTGATCACACGGAACAAACATACACATTTATACTGATCACACTGAACAAACATACGCATTTACACTGATCACACTGAACAAACATACACATTTATACTGATCACACTGAACAAACACATAAACATTTATACTGATCACACTGACCAAACACATAACCATTTATACTGATCACACTGAACAAACATATACACATTTTTCTGTACCTGCAGGGGAAGCAAATTCATATGGACATTATACAGTCATATTTACGTCTTGCACACACTGTTGACCTTGCACTGTTATGCCGAAAAGTTGAATTTAGAATGGCGTATTTAATAATGAGCTGTCTATGCTATTTCCAAATAGCTCCCGGCATGGAAATGAAGATAAAGTTAAAATGTCAGAGGCATATGAAACCAGTAACGATGTGGGATGACAGTAGTCTTTATGTGGTCCGACATGCAAGGAATGTAACCACACGCAACAGAGGAATGGCCGTGCAAGTCCGCTCATATTGTTGTCTGGCCCGCTACCCTAATGCTTTTTAATGATTGGGCCTATTTGAACTTACTACGGAAGTAATACCCATATGATGATTAAATCTGAAATATTGATATCAGTATTGGTGTAGATGCCGACGTTTTGACACTGCTTGAATACGTACTGCATGGGCTGATCCAAAAGGGGGTGTATCTGCCCATGTACGTGAATTTGGTTAGGGCAGTAAACTATCTTGTGTGTATTAATGTTACTCTTGCTGTTGGTCAAAGTTGATATTGGCCTTCAATCACAGAAACACATCGAATAAAAACCTTCTAACGGATTGTTTTACCGTCAATATATGAATATGTCACGACAGGTCTATACATGCCATACGAAGTACGTAAGAGTAAACAAAGATGTTGTTCCCCAACGTAGAAGAATTTGCAGTTGGAAGCATGTCAAGTTGTAAAACATTCCTGTAGCACGTTTCAAGGTTACACGAAGAAGTTTTATTGCAGGGCCTCGTTAGCCATAGGTGAAAATTAAAAACTCAAAGCCTGCAGAGACTATTTACGCATACCAGAAACTGAATATCACCCTGAAAGTACGTTCAACGGTGGATTCGCAATATCAAAGAAACCGTAACCTAAGGCCGGGTATTTCCTTACGTTTCTGATCAAATAATGACGTTGTATCTCTCCGCTATTTTTTACACATTCTGCTTAGCGAAGAATCTATACCAAGGTAAAATGCTGTATTTTTAGCACACCAGTATAACGATTCTAGGCATCCCAAGACCAAAGCCGCCAGTTGTTCCAAGAGTAAATTCAGCATCGAATTCTGCTAGAGTAAACACTGACTTAGCCTCAGTGATCCGAAAATACCTGTGTGCGGGGGCGAGGGGTGTTTCCGGTAGCTCATGAAGACAGTTGGTTGAACTGTAAACTTAGTATACTATGTCAGGCTGCAAGCTAGAGTGCATATTGATGTTAGGGGGAAATATCCTTTTCCCTGATATATGGCCACGGAAAGCTCTCCTTATCACTGGGTAATTATTTGCATTGCTGATAATCAAGTAATAAGCACATTTATGAACCAGGAAGTGCCATAAATACAACCTGATATGGGGGTTGGCGGGTTGAAATAAATTTGGTAAATTAATAAATTCGAAAACAAATTGGAACATTATACAATTATAGATTGTTGATGAAGTCAATACCTGTTTTCATGGATCCGCGAAAAGCAATACTGACCGAGGGCAAAGAGCGAGATCAATATTGCATTCCGGTGGTCCATAAAAACAGGTATTGGCCGACTTCGCCAGGCTGTAATTGTTTTATTTATTATGTAATTGCCAAAAAAACTTCTAAGAACCAAAACATAACCATGCAGTCAAGAAAAGTAATTTTATTTTCACTACAAACTAATAACGTTATGTCAGTACCACTGTGATATGTTCTGTCCTGTTCTGTCCGCGTAATGCTAATTTTTGGACATTGCTATTTTTATTTTATTTGAATTTTGTTGTTCTTGTTGTTTACTGACCTGACGGATAAAGTATACACCTGCAAATCTAAAGGACATGCAAATTTCAACAATGCATCCTCAAAATTACTTGTTCTATGCTCATAATCCTAGCGAACATAAGCATTACTTTTTTTGTAAGATGATTATCGCTCCCCTTGGAGGCGTTCGTATCATATCAAAAGAAGTGATGTGTCACCGACACAGAAAGACCTGTCTCGAATATCTTACGAAAAGATTCCTTTGGACGTAAAAGGCAAAAGTAGAGGTTGGATTGACTGCACCACCCAAGCCTAATAGACATAGTTGAGTGCACCTTTAACTTTTCAACAGTAGCATTTGTCTGCTGGTTTGCACGGTCATTGTATCCGTGGTTATGTAATTATAATATGTGAGATGCTCCAGGAACAAAAACACGAAACAGCTTACACAGCTTAACTTACAATGTGCCCGGAAAAGAGATTTTCCTTGTAAATGAACTTTATTTTACCACCAGGGGGAGATAAGATATGCGTGTTGCTATAGAAACACACGTGAAACAGACAGTAAGGCAGACTTCACGATAATACTTGACTAAACGTTTATTTTCGGTATTTCCCTCTGCGGACGAGGCAATCAAATACGAATCTTGCCTGGGGTACATAGACCAAGCTAGGCAACTGAATTTCGTATAACTTGGTTCAACAGAGACATGTGCAGGAAACGCCGATTACTGACTCCGACTACAGCCTAACTCAATATCAGCACTATTCTGATAAAGGAATTCAAACTGCAGATCCTCATTTCTTCTGTCTGTTGTCTGATGCAGAACTGCGTATTTAATCTAAAATCTAAGGATTCACACGTTAGGTAAAAGTAAAAAGCTGTATTGCTCTTCATAATATCAACTCGAGCTCGGCTGTGTCATGTATAAACTGATACGCAAACCGCGTGTAGATGGGTCTGAGCCAAGAAGTCACTTAACGGGATCGCATGTATTACGTACAACTCTAAACATAGATTATTATCAAGTTTTGGGGCAAAGATTGAATTCCAAATTAAGCATCTGCTTAAATAGATCAACGTGTAAAAAGTATAAAAAATTCAATTCAATTCAATTCGAATTACTCGAGTATTTTCAATTTCAAAAGTTCGAAAAGAAACAGCTTGGAAGACAAAATAATATGTCTCATAGATATGAAATTCTCTTACAGCGTCTAAAACGTATGTGTTTTCAACCGTCACAACGTTCCCCGTGTCTCCAAATATCCTCAACTCATAAGTATTAATGTCCACCATTCCTAATGTCGTAGAGAATGAATCATGTAAACGACGGATGCAAAAAGTAATGAATTCTAGTGTTTTTTTCCATAAATGAAACTTTATGATAAACGAGACCCTTCATAACTTATCCCCTAATGTTGAGCTTAGAAGTGAAACATTGCTAACAGTCCTGTAAGACAGTGTATTACCACACGTCTCAACAATACGGCGGAGGGCGTTGACAAATTACGAAAACACAGGGTTATGCCAGGGTTGGTTATTTGCTTCATAGCTTTTCATACATATCAATCATATTCAATGAAAAAAATAAGCATCTGACGTGAACATTTACTTTCTGGTGTCTTTACAACAATCCTTTCATCCGTGATTTGTAAACAACCAATGAGGTTCTCAAGACAAGGGTTTTCTTCACCATCACCTATATACATTCCAGGCATATTATGTATTGAATGACAGAACACTCGTACAATGAATTCCTTCACAAATAGTTTTACTTTGTGACGCACATATACACACTTAAACTGCTCTATGGACGTGCTTCCTCATTGCCACGTGTTATTATATGTACATAATTAACATTGCCATATCCTGCCGCACCCTCGTCTCTGATTGGTCGAACCTCCAACACACCCCCATGGCATAAAGTAAGCATAGGTGAATACATCCTTTATCACTTTCTGCGCTGTTATTATCATACCAAAGATGATATGTAAATGCCAAAATGTCATTAAGTGTACGAACACCTGGTGTTTCCTACTTTAAGTCCGGATAATCATTCTCTTAACGTCCGGATAACCATTCTCTTAGCTCTGTCTCGAGATGTTCCTTTTCGCCCGACTGTCTGCCGATCATATCGCAAGTGTAATCACTGAAGCATGTTGGTACGTTACGGGCTAGAACAGTTGCGTCATGTTCTCAAGGACTATTCTTTTTTACCAATAGCAGAGTGTATGAGCAAGATTTAGCAACTACACGTGGCGAAAGTATGCAAAAAAGTATCTTAATATGATTCGTAAAGAAAATACGTTTTTTAAATTCTTTACAAGCATAATGCTTGGTCTTGCATTTCACGTATCTCAAATGCTCCCTCAGTTCATGTTCTTGCTAAAATAGAAATTTACTTAGTGTGATCTTTATCAGCATGTCGCAACTCTATTCGTTACATGTTATGCATGGAATTGTACACTGATAAGTAATCTCGTTGAAGGATAAAAAGTAAATGATGTGTGTGTTACATGTTTGAATACATATCTGTGAACATTGAATTATTTGTGACGTTTGTTGTTGTTCATCCGTGAGATCACAGGAAACCAAAAGTGTGACACTTTACGACCATAATATCCTTCCTATTATAAGGTTGTTTGTGAATCGACGTTTGTGTATGTTTCCGACAAACAAAAGGTCATAATTGGAATTCAGACCGGATTCGAACCTGTAACCATGGCGAACTTATAAGTGAGTGAGTGAGTGAGTATAGTTTTACGACGCACTCAGCAATATTCAAGCCATATGTCGGTGGTCTGTAAATAATCGAATCTGGACTAGACAATCCAGTGATCAACAGCATGAGTATCGATCTGCGCAATTGGGAACCGATGACATGTGTCAACGAAGTCAGCAAGACTGACCTCCCGATCCCGTTAGTCGTCTTTTACGACAAGCATAGTCGCCTTTTATGGAAAGTATGGTTTGCTGAAGACCTATTCTACCCCGGATCTTAACGGGTAGCGACCTGTGCTTGTTACTACCCTGGAACACCATGCGACGGTTACAAATATTCCTGATGTATGTGTACCATTAGTCTCTGGACAAACCTGTGACCGTAATCATGAGCAGCGTGCCATGTGATCGGAGCAAGGTGATAGGAAATATTCCGGTCCTAATTACCTTATTCTGTCTGTCGGCTACTCTGATAATCATGTAAGCCGAGGCCCCTTTCTCGAACTAATGTAACAGCAAAGGCAGCTTGCATCACATTCTTTTTCCTTACACTAAATATACAAGGGGCTATTCGCTTCGCTGGGTTAAGTTCAAAACGAAGAATCTGCCGTAACAATTACATGTGACATGCCGAAGCTCACACAACGCATGTAAACTGCGACACAGGTATTTCATTCTTCACGGGATATCTACAGTTGAACTATATATGGAATGTGTCAAGAGTCGACGGCATGTGGTCCTGCATGTGCCTAGCTGAACGCGTCATAACGCTACTCCCCATCTTCCGTCAGTAACGTCACAGGGTGTGTGACAGGTCGGGGTGACCCTTTTCCTCAAACAAGTCACCTTGCCAAAGGACAGATGTGACATGAATACGTCTTGCTTATATTTACATGTTAAATGTATGTTATGGAACTGATACGCCCGGCCTATATAAGAACATAATTTTGTAGCACAAATAAACCCATTTAAATTGAAAAGGAGAATTGGGAGGAATAACATGGGAAAATGTGGACAAGCGTCTTTTAAGGTTTTATTATTGTAGGGAGGTCGAGGCATAATGGAAATAATGTGTACCGTGGACTGTGAGACAGATATGTACGTGATAGTGTTTTAGGACTGGTACTTTAGGTCTATATAATCATGATAAATGTTGGGGTGTTACTGGGCGAGTGATAAGTTGTGTTACCGATGCGTCATGCCTATATATTCATGGTAGTGTAGACATGCTATTGTATTATTGGTACGTCAGGCCTGGTACGTAAGGGCTACATACACATGATGATAGTACAACAGGCCTATATTTACATGATGAATGTAGGCACTGTTGTAGGACTGGTTCGTTAGGCCTACATTTTCATGGTGAATGTAGGTATGGTATTTTGGGGCTGGTACGTTAGGGCTACATGTTCATGATGAATGTAGGCATGCTATTGTGGTATTGGCACGTCAGGCCTACATGTACATTGTAATGTAGGTATGATATTGTGGGACCTGTACAGGAATGGAAGGGAGTGGTTCACAAGTCCATGCCATTCAAAAGTGTACCGCACACACAAGATCCTAAAGAATAGTTTTTGCAAAGATACAATATATGTAGTCCACGTGTATGTGGGTGGCAGATACTCTGTTTCTCACTTCCCAATGAATGTCAATATGACCCAGTAAATTAGCCCAAGATACCACAACCTTCCATTGCCGTGAGCCTTGTAAATGATAACCCCTCACAAGAAATATAAATACATCATGGCGTTTATTTCTGTCTCAGTCTGAATGGCAAAAATCAGCCCCGGGAGTATTTGTTATTTATCTTTCTCCAGAAAGCATCCCTTTCAGACGTAACCCCAAGTTCTTCAGCTTTTTGCTTTTGTCGTAAGTGGCATTTCTGCTGTTGCATGGTCCTAATTCCGGCAAGAGAATGCCGTAAAAATGTCGCTAATATAAATCGCTACCGACTGTTCCAGGATGTGACAGTATAACAAATTGACATGTTAGCAGGTATCAGGAAGGAACCCCATGTCACTTTCCAGGAGATATACATAGAATTCATTGCAACACCACTCGACATGTTGTTACATTTGGCATCTCCTTTGCTGATTGACTTTACAAGGACTTTTTGATCTTGTTATTTTCTAAGTGAAACATATTTAGTTCCCCTACTGCCCAAATGCATGTGTTTAAGAATTGGTCAGCTGAATGTATTATTGTCAGGGCTATCATGTTCTAGTTTGACTGCTGTCAGGTGTTCCTTGAACTTTAATAATTGCTTTCACTTGCTTGTCCGTTTATAAGGGCCAACGTTATTCATTACTTTCTGTAAACATACGCCAAACGTACTTAAATACATTAGGGTACTTTGGATAGTAATTATGATAGCATGAAAGGTTATTGCGAACATAACATAAAGCATAAAGTTTTCGGTGTTCGTAACAGTGGTTGTCCCCACACTGACTCACTCAGCCAATCGAAAACACTCACTCTCAAGAAATTGATCTTTAACCATGGTGTGTAGTGATCATGTAGCAATACTCAAGCAAATCTGATCAAGTTTCTATTCATTTTCAGGGAGTCCACCTACAACCAGTGCCTTTAAATGAATTAAAAAGACAATTACAGCATACAAAAAATTACTATGACTTTTTACGAATATTCCTGAATAAGAAAGATTTATCGAATGAGTTGATAGATGAAATAGTGAACGCCCGGACTATACAGAAATTCCTGGGAGCGGAGAAAAAGAGTAGAGATTACAACGAGGACTATGATGACGAGGAATGGGTTGTGGATGAAGAGGACATGCATATGGATGAAGAGCAGGACCGACTGGATGAAGGTACACATTATCTACCGTCTAATAGGGTTCCTTAGAAGGTTGCTGTTGGAGGGAATGTTCGCTCATTTAGATACTAGCATCATGAATTGGAACTTTAAAGAAACGTTTTAAATGTACAGATAGTTGGAATATTGTCGAGTGCGGTGGGAAATTAAACTCACTCGCTCCTATTTTGTCTTGATTGTCGAGAGTACCTTATCTTCAGTATTTCGAAATCTGTATGCTAATCTGCAAATCCTGGTTAATTTTTAGCTAAATTGGGGGAAACAATTATGTCCCGAAGAACCTACTCCATCGTGCCATACGTCCTGACATCTCTTGATTCTGTCGCCCACATATATCCGTAGAAACCCATGCTTGTCGTAAGAGTCGACTTATTGGATCAGGTGGTCAGGCTTGTTGATTTGGTTGACATATGACATGGTATCCAATTGCATAGATCGAACCAACCACCATATAGCTTGGATTATTGTTAGACAACAAACCAACCATCCAACCAAATCTAGAAACAAGGTGTGTATGGCAACAGTGTTGAACCATTCCTCAGTACATAAGCACCATGTCCATGCCCGAATGGACAGAGTATTAGAACCTGATGGTGGATAGTCGGGTGCTCGAATTCCTGGTCCAATTGCTTTATTTGTACTTTAAGAATAAAATAAGAACGTGTCGATATAGAATATATTTCTTCATTCCAGAACTTTCGGACGCCATGTATCATATTGAGGAAATGCACAACAGCCCTCTCGGGGAGTGTAAGACGCCGCAGCCAGAGATTGTCAACGTTATCGACGAGGAAAACAGACACCGTGTCTACTTCCCACAATGCACAGTCGTACATCGCTGCAAGAACGTCACCGGGTGTTGTGGCGCGACGAACAGGGAATGTGGGCCTATCACCATAGAAGTCATCGAAAAATCCTTCATTGTAAGTCAGACCTCTTTCTGCCTAACTACGCTGGGCCTAGATTATCGAAGTTTCTTAGCACTAAGTCAGTCGTATGTTACTGTATGGCAAATACATCTATCTTGGCGCTAACAGAGCTTCGAAAATCTAGACCCAGGACCCCGTTTCAGAAAGCTGTCGCAGCGCTACTACAGTCGTAGGTCTGTTAAAATATGGGAGCTACGATCATCCTAGCACTACGACCATCTTGTAGAACGGGATCCAGTTACTCTTCACGGGGGACCGGGTGGTCAGTTTGTCTATATCGTGTCTGTTTTGCGTACCAGAAAACCGTGGTCGATAGTTCAAATCCCAGGTTCGACCTAGTCATGCTACTAGGGGCTTCACCAAACTGATAAAGTCTAGGACCTGTTTGGACTTTCCAATTCCCATCTGACGATAGAGAGAATAACTGTTACTGTCTCCTGTCTCATATGAAGTTACGTTCACCACTTTTAATTTACGACCTTTGTGTCAAATTACACACGGAGGGTCCTTAACTGTATCGATGGATCTAGAAACGGCAGCTTAATGAACAGAATGATATCTGTAGCTGATGATATTTTAGGAGAAAGGAAATTACGCAAAGGAATAACAGTTTTGATTGAATTGTATTTCCTTGTTACAGTATCAATTTACAGCTCAGTTTGACAACTGCACGAGTGCACAAGTGAATTGCAACAGGAAAATATATATTCATATCCAGATGAAACGTTTAAAATATAGTTATTTTGTATGATCCAATCAGCCTCCCTTTTGTCTAATTAATATACAAAAATGCATGTTACGATTTTTCTTAACGACAGGTCGTACAGCTGATTGGTGACAATACACTTCCCGACAAAAATATGGTGGAAAAGAAGAGGTTTATTAACCATACAGAATGCGCCTGTAAGGAAAAACAAGGCCTACCTAAGTATGTATCAGTCTAGCAGTTGACGCGACAGTGAGTGAGTGAGTGAGTGAGTGAGTGAATAGTGTTTTGCACAGCATTTAGCAATATCTCAGCAATATCACGGCGATTTATATCAGGAATGCGCTTCACACGTTGTACCCACGTGGTTGAAGTGACAGAATGGTGGTCAGGTGTGGTAAATTATTTGGTTGTATGTCACCGCACCCTAGCTGCATTGGTCGGTGTTCATAACATCAGTCACTTGATGGCCGGGGGTAAATGAAAGCTTCTTCTTGTCACTGTCGAAGCGTGACTAGAACATTCCGAGTGTGGCCTTAAGAAGTTAACGCTTCAGCAATATTCCAGCAGCGAGGAACACAGGACATGGGTTTCACACATTGTGGGGAATCGAACTCTAGTCTTCGGCGTGACGAGAGAACGCTTTAACCACTAGACTACACCACCACCTCGCCAAAATTGGAAATATGCTGAACATGCTGGCGCAATAACAAAAACATATAATCATGTTTTCAAGCAGCTGAAGTCCATCTTGGGGTTCACCGGAGACATTCCGAACCCGAGTAACGGTACTGTTGTGAATCGTCACCCATGCCAAAATACACAGAACAAAATCACTTATAACCAAATACAAAAACAGAATTTCTGCTTAAAGATATTTTTGTATCTGCGAATGTGACAGAACATATCTTCATATGTATATTTTTTACATTCCTATTTCAGTTGTGACAGATTCAAGTGCCCATTTCCTTTCATGATGATGCGCCGAGGCGTTCAGTGCGCATGTGACTGTGAGCAATCAGCCGATGAAAACAACTACGTGTGTCAGAGTGTTAAAGATGGCTTGATACCGCTCCAAGAAAGAGACTTGGCGTAAGCATCATAAGTAATTAGCAGACATTCGTCTTATTTAATGGTCGCTGAGTAATATTAGTCACCAGGAGAGACTGGCGTCAAAATCCAAGCGTTAAATCAATCTAAATTTTCAAGAATCATTGCTAAATTAGGTGTCTTAAAAGTTTATAGCATCTTTACCATATTTGAAAGAGGTGACTTACGGGATAGGGTGGTCAGGCTCGCTGATTGGGTTGACACACTTTCTCAGCTGCGTAGACATACGCTCATGCTGTTGATCACAGAATTGTCTGGCCCAGAATCGATTATTTACAGAACATTGTCATATAGTTGGACTATAACTGAGTGCGGCATTAAACAAACCACCCAAGCAAATTTACCATCTTTGTAACTTTTTTTATTATAAATTTATCCAAGAACCAAACATAAAAAAATGAAGTTACAAAAGAAAAAGAAATAGAAAAAAGACACCACTCTTTCATAAAAGTGTTTTGTGTTCTTACTAAAATTCTAATTATGAAATTTATTTTCAGGTGTATTAAAGCGAAAACCTGTCTAAAACCAGTTTGCACACATGGTACTTTACACGTGCAATCAGGTCACTGTCCGGCGATTCAAAATGATGGCCTTGGGTCTCCATTCGATGTTCCGATAGAGCGACAGACAGATCGACATGTTCGACACTTACGACACAAGAAAGGGAGAAACAAGGACAAAAGGCTTAGGAAAGGTCAAGAAAAAGCTGGGAAATAGTCATAATGTGTTGTCATGGTAATCTGTAACCATGGAAGCAATCTCTACCTCTCCCTCCACCCTGGACCTTATACGTAATCAGCGACACGTAACCGACGTGACCTTCAACCTGATTTGTCACGTGACAGGAAACAAGCGCAGAGATATTTGTATCATAGATATATATGACGTCATCGCACGCCAAACATAACGTGCACACTCCCAAGCTCCATACACCAACCTATCTATACAGTACACAAGACAAAGGGAGGCATCTGTATATACGTGTATATGAAATCTGCTGTATAAAAAGAGCTGTGACGAATTCAGGACAATGTGAATGACTCGCCAGACTGTCGTACAGGAAGATTACCTTGGATTTCAAATGCAATTTTCGTTCTTACACATCTGCAAATGCTGCTGCGTTGACGTTATTAATGTCATTTCATGGAAGTGCCATACAACACTGTCAGCTGTGATGACGGTCATACATCGAAATATACTCTCTACAATAAGAAACGCATAGGTGGTGCCACTATTTCGTGGATGGATAGCAGTCCCTGTTGCACAGCAACAGTTGAGTTGGTATTGCGCCACATCGTTATTATTCCGACCATGCCCTGACGTTAACAAGTCCTCTTTCATAAACATTTTAAGTACAAATTCCAAATGAGTTTTTCAAAAGCACATATATTCATTTAACATTCTAAAACAGAAAATGTCATAGCACCAAACTCAAGAGCAAGCAATTCCTCATAACTATAGAGTTCGTTTTAACTGATCAGATCCACAAAATGGTTTCTTGAAGTTGATAGAGATTGATATCGACGATCTTAACATTTGCATGTAATCTTGGGAACTGAAATAAAAGCGGTTTTCACGTGCAAATCATGCATTTTGGCAGTTGTTTTCGCAAATATGCCAACGAAACGATTTTGAAAACTGGTCATGCGAAAAATGATAATGCGAAAAATAACGCTACTGTATGACTTCTAGAAGGCAAATAACAAATGTTACTCGCAATTTTACATTTGGGGGCAAAATAGTATACGTCTTATGCAAGCGTTGGCAATAATAAGACTGAGGTAGCCTCCAGTCACTCACAGTTGAAAAATCGAACGAGTTCACAAAATGAATCACTTGAAAACCACATATGCGTTTCTTTTACGCGTGAGTATTCGTAGGACATTAAAATGGCGCCGTTACGATGACGATGGTGTCTGTGATGTATAGATATTATATTTATTGAATATATTTTCTCAGTTTAACGATGGAGAGCGTATGAATGTTGAGTGATGTGTGAAATTAACCGCAACAGGAGCGACAACATGACACCGGAACAGCAGCATTCTGGTATATTGCATTTATGAACATTTTATGTGGTGCTGACAAACTCTTGTAAACTTATTCTTGTTGTTGTCAATAAAATAAAATTAATCCTAACAAAGTATTACAATGCTTGTTAACTCTCCTTGAAGTTTCATCTCGGACAATGTACTGAGTTACCGATGTGGTAATACACAGAATTGGGATGTGTTCCTGTGTACTTTGGAGCAAGGTGTGTGTGTCTATGTGCGTGCGCGTGTGAATGTAACAGATTGAGCATATGCACACAGGTTCGTCCATTAGACACAGGCGATGAGTCTTTATACAAATTATTGCACTTTTTCGTATTCACTTGGTGGTATTTCCGCGGACTACCACACAAAATAATGCAGGGCGCATAGATGTATGTGCTATGATACAAATTGTAACACTTCATACAAAGCCAATCCCTGCTGTCCTCCACCGTGATGTTGCTTGAATATTGCTAAAACGGCATAAAATAACACTCAGTCGAGATTAGATGGGGTAACATAAGACCTACCTGGTCGGCCCCTTCTCGCAAATCACTTGTATGTACGTTTAATTATAAAGCACTCTAAAGGGAAATGTACTCACATGAATCGTCAAGCCGTACCCGTCACGATCACTACAGTGTCAGGTTTCTAACTTTCTGCAATGTGAGATCCAGACATCGCCATGCAGGTAAAAGCAGAACACATTTTCTCCGTCATTTGCTATGAGAAAAGATGATTAATTTTTTATGTGTTTCCCTATCTTTCTGTGCAGCGAGGTTATCAGGGGAGATAATTTGGTATCGCCATATTATCTGAAATGTGCACTGTCAAACGGAACACGCGTTGCAGGATGGGTTATTTCAATAAATCATATTGAGCTTGAGGTATGGCCGGTAGTAGGTCGGACGCTGGTAATCCACGGGACAGAGCAGGTGGCAACGCTTCACGTCTACCTGTTGACAGCTTACTGCTGGTGGCTCTCCGACCCACTCGGCTTGTTTTGCGAAGGACAGTGTAAGTGAGTGAGTTAAGTTTCACTCCACACTCAGCAATATTCCAACTATATGTCGACGGTCTGTAAATAATCGAATATCGACCAGACAATCCAGTGATCAGGAGCATGAGCATGAATCTGCACAGTTGGGAACCAATGACATGTGTCAACCAAGTCAGCAAGTCTGACCACCCTAATCCGGATTTTTACTTGTGAGTTGAAACATAAAAATCTGTGTTGGTTAAATTAATTAAGGAATAGTGAGTGAGTGAGTGAGTGAGTGAGTGAGTTTAGTTTTACGTCGCACTTAGCAATATTCCAGCTATATGGCGACGGTCTGGAAATAATTGAGTCTGGACCAGACAATCCAGTGATCAACAACATGAGCATCGATCTACGCAATGGGGAACCGATGACATGTGTCAACCAAGTCAGCTAGTCTGGCCACCCGATCCCGTTAGTCGCCTCTTACGACAAGCATAGTCACCTTTTATGGCAAGCATGGGTTGCTGAAGGCCTATTCTACCCCGGGACCTTAACGGGTCAATTAAGGAATAAGACAGACCAATGAAGAAATAAGATATATAAGATATATAGGCTTTCGAAGCCAAATCTTGTTTAAAACACGTTAACATTTCAACTTCCGTCAGATACTTTTCATAATATGTGATCAATGACAGTGAGCGAGTATGGTTTTACACCGCTTTTAGCAATATTCCTGGGGACACCAGAAATAGGCACCACGCATTCTACCCATGGGCAGACTCGAACCCGGGTCTCCAGAGTGACCAGCTACTCCGCGCCCTGTATACTGACGTGGACTCATTTAGCATTTAAGCTTATGGGATATAGGCAAGCCGAGGGTTGGTGGTTGATCTCAAAATAATAATTACAATACAAAACCGAACTTCGAACTTCACAGACAGTAAGAGGGATCACACACAGTCTGATTTGCATTTTCTGTGGCACACAGTAGCCTATATACTTACATACATTCGAGTGAAGGGGTTTAAGTAGATACATGACGTCAGAATGTGTAAACATTGTCGGATTTCTCAAGGTGACCCTCTCCCTAGCTCTCCCGCTCCCTCTTTCAAAATTCATGGATTCGCCCCTGGGTTGGGTCTCATTAGTTCATTGAGACAGGTAGATTTTAGTGACAAAACGGCCATAAAGGATCGTCTTTTTGGCTGTTTCCAGAAAGGGAGGTAACTCGTTGTGAATTTGTATCCCATCTTCTGGAATAGACCAAGTTACCAAGTGCAGGCATGTTCTGTTGAGATCTTTTTGCTTCTGTAATAGGGTGTACCTCTTGAACAAAGTAGTATCATATAGTTTCATACTAGCTACCTGGCATTTGAGTGGGATAAGCCACTGATTTACAACACTTGAAGGAAGCAACGATCAACAAGCCAAGTCAAGTAAGATGGTGAATGAATGAATGAATATTGCTCTACGCCGCATTAGCAACTTTTCTGCTCATCGTGACAATGATCAGAGGAATTGTGTGTAACTGACTGAGTTTGGTTTTACGCCGCACTTAGCAATGTTCCAGCTATAGGGCGGTGGTCTGTAAATAATCGCGTCTGGACCAGACAATCCATTGAAGGAGGAATTGTAATGGTGTTCATGATACATGCTGCTGAAGAAAGCGATACTGAAAACGGTTATATTTACTATTTATGGTACATTGTCACACAGTTTCGATAATATTTTGACCAAAATTATAAATATGTGGGAATATGTTCACACTTTCGCTCTTGTTGATGCAATAAAAGACTTATTATCCCTTAAAGCTAGCTTGAGACAGATAACCCGAAACTTCGATACAAACAACAAACACTTGCTGTATATGCAATGTAAACAATTGCTCCGTACATGGGAAAATGTCGCATGTGTTTTTGTCGGTGTTCGTCGAACTGGTTTCAACCACACGTTATGCGCTGGATATTCGTAAGGAGCGCTGCAAGGGAAATAACTCTATGGGATTCATTTGAAATAATGTTCGGCCGTAGAGGGCGCGATATTACTGCAATGTTACATTAATTCTTTAGTTTAGGAATAAACTAAACGGTTGCTTCCCTGGTAGTTGGTATTGATGAGAGAAATGCATTTACTTATTTTTTAGAGAAGTGAGGAGTGAATAGTACCCTTAAGAAGTGGGCACTGTGATCGAAATAATGATGCTAGCTATTAACCGTTGGCATTAGCCGTTCGGAAAGTGTATTTAATGAAAACAGTTTCGAAGACAAACACGTTGTTGTGTCAGTTTCGTGTTGCCACTGCTCCTTAACACGAAGTGTTGGGCTGTCACGAGTGTTATGTTCCCTCGATAACATCCACTTGGCAAAGTGAAGAATCTGTAAAGTAGAAGTCACTGCTGAACCAGTTCTTGAAAAACAAACCCTGGAAAACATTTCAAGATTGTGCATTTCCGTTTTGAACAGTTGATTCGTTTTATAATGATTCTGTCTAAATTAGGCGTTAATTCCCCATATAGCTGGAGTAGCCATAAAGCCTCAGGCGATAAAGAACATTTGGACTGATTGAGGCCGTTGGTGTTTGGCGAAAGTGGAACTTTCACGCAGTCCGTTATCGGTATGACAATATGGGTGTAGAGAATTGGCTCTTATAAATGGCTTCTTAGATGAGACATCGGGTTTTTGAGACGGATTGGATCTTTCAATAGCACGTTTATCTCTCTGGATTATTTTTATAGGTTATTGCCGTTATTTACATACAGCCGACAGCTATCTTTGTATGTTACGATTTTATCCGTGAAAAAATCGTCAGATATCTAAAGTGCTTTGGTACGATCAAATGAGTTGATTGAAACAGGTGAATTTTAGAGACTTTAGATTTTAGTTACAAAGGATCGTTGTTTTGGCTATTTCCTGGAAGGGAGGTAATTCATGCACCGCTTTTTGGTGTCAACTGTCCCATCTATTTTTGAATTAACAGTTTACTATTTATCGTCTGACTTGTTTCGCTTAGGAATTTCAAAGAACGTCGCCATAGCAAGTGTATAAACAATCAAGTACTTACCCGAATCCCCGAATTTCATGGTATGAATAATTACATTTGTTCAGCCATTGTTTCAAATGCCTACATCAAAATATTTATACGCGTGAAGTAAAGAGCAATGAAGATGACATATTTTGAACCGGAAGATACCTTGTTATTATCATAAAGATTATCGACAATCATACACTGATGTGTTCTATATCTGCCACGGCTTTATTCTTCTCGCCCGCATTGAACTAATGTAATAACGAACTTGAAGTGTCATTCATATGTTTGAAATCAAGACCCATAGAAAACTACATTTATATATACTTGTTCTGAAAGATAGGTTTCATTGGAAATAGCACATTATATGTATAAAGGTGCTTTGTATATTTTACGGGACAATGAAAAAATATCATTTCGAGGCAATTACACCAAAGCAGCATTGAAAGATCGCTGTCTAACTAACGAGAGCAGATATAGCATCAGCCAAATGTAAAGGTCAAGGTTAAATCTTGACCTTCGTGACATTCACAGCGCACCGTTGAGTAATCTGAACGAACGGAAGCGATTAGAGATCATCGATGTTAACCTGGGCTCGTTCTGAACGCTTATCAGATTGCCAGCGAACGTGTGTGGCGTGTGCGTGGTCCTCGTGACGCACGTGCAAGGGACCGTTTGATTTGATCCTATGAAATATGACCTTGGGGAGTTATGCCCCTTGGATTCAGGAACACCCTAAGCTTTTAAAGCCTATGAATCAGCGTATCTTGGGTCGCCGAGTTGACCGAAAACACTATCTGTCTGAAACACAGTCAGATAAGATTTGAAGTGCCTTAATTCGGTGAAAGTTTCAGATTTTCTGTTTTTATATTGCTTCGACTTTTAAACAGATTCGTTTAACAAACATAAGTTGACTGAGACTTTCTTTCATTTCTCCGACGGTAAACCCACTGTCTTACATCTTGTCGTTGAGGAAGAAATCGTGACTCATCACTGAACCGGACAGTTCCAGATCCGGATTCTAAGACATCACCGTAAGCGATTGCGCAAAGGGCAGTCTTTCAAGATAAGGGTTCCAACTGGTCATCTTGGTCAAATCCCCACTTGACGCAATCCACACCTCACAGTTTGGTCGGAAATTCTTCTCAAACTAAGGATCCGTTGGTCAAACTCTGTGGTTCTGACAACCCGAATGTACCGGTCCTGGGCTTGGGTTTTAACTCTTGGACGGCCGCTTCTCGAGCGATCAGGGCGGAATTGGTCTGCGGGAAACGACCCCAAAGGCGAGATATGGTGTTCTCATAAACGTTGAAATGTCAGAAAACTGCAAACTGCGACCTCCTATCTTCAAGGAGACACGTGGCGATGTTTCGATTGGCGACACACGGTCGTGGCATGATGATTTCCGCTTTCCCAGAAACGAATGACACAATTCAACGTTTGCCTTTCCAAAGTGATCGATACTGCATGCGTTTTCGTTTACGTGAATATTGATTTTCATGCTTTCTTGGTTACACTTTGGCGAATGTTTCTTCAAAAGCTTTTAAAACAAGGGTAAACGTTAAAACTGTTTACAGTCATACAAACATGACTTTTTGGAAAGAAATAGTATATTTTTGTTTGTTTTTGCCTCAGCTACACAAGGTCAATGTTCACCCATGCGTGTTATTTGTACATAACTTCCGTTTCTTGTAACGTCCGGAAAACAGCTGACAAACTAATAATCTCTTACTTTTCAAAATATGTTTCAGTAATGGCTGGAGGTTTATATTTCCTATTTCCTAAGTTGATGACAGCTGCGAGCATTAATCGTCAACGGATATGAACCACATGCATCTTACATATTTAGTGTTTAGTTGCTTGAACAACAGCACTCAGCAATATTCCAACTAAATGAAGGCGGTCTGTAGATATTTGAGTCTGTGACAGTCTAAGTAAACTTAATAAACTTACTTTTCGTTACGCTCCACTATTGAGTCTAACAAGACCTTATGGCAGGTCGCCTTTGAGATTGACCAATCAGAACACAGCTTACCGAATCGCGAAAGTGGACATTCACGCATACCTTTTGAATTTTATATCTCGAAAACGTTCCTACCCGAAACGATTCCGAATATTACTTAGTGTACGACCCCTTCCGGATGATGCACACGGCGCACGTTACAACCATGACAACGGTGAGTACACAGTCGCTGAAAATTGTGTTTTGGGCAATATTCAAAGACGTCATCTTGCGGAAATATTAGCTAACGATAACCGTATCAACAGAAACCCCAAAGCGTATATACAGCAGATCAAATAACTGTGTTATATGTGGATGTTTGTTTGTGGAGAGGTGTCAAATGACCTGAATATTTTGTAAGTCCCTCCGATCCCTAAGTAGTAGCCGTTGTCTGATTGGGTAAATCTATTTAACCGTCTCGCTTTTGATTGGACGTTCATAGGTCACTCAAATGTTACCTGACGCGACCTTCTACTAGGATTCGTTAGACTCAGTAGTGGCGTCTAACGACTATCACTGAGAGTACGTTTACTTAGACTGGAGTGTGCAATAATCATTCACAAGGTTGAAAGATGAGTGGTTGGTTGCTTGTTCAATGCCTCGCTCATCACTATTCCAGTCTGTATAAGACAATCCAGTGATAATGGTCGTGAGCTTAAGCATCGTTCTACGCAAACGAAACTCTGCATAGGCGTTCATAGTAATTATTTATTTGACAATTATCAGTCCAGTCTTTGTTCGAGACGGATAAAAGGGGACAGAGATGACAAACAGACATCAAGGTAGAGAGAGGGAAAGCTTGGCATCATACATATCATCAATGATAAAGCCCAAATGAGTAAGCACGCATTCTGGTTTATGGTGTTAAGAGTGAATAGATTGCTGTTTTGTTTATATTGTACACGGGTAGTTCAGACTAGCTCCATGGTGCTCTGGTTCAACATTTTCATGGATAAATGGTTGCCACATGCACAGCAGAGGTATTTAATGTCAAACATGGTGTATAGTTCGTACATATCCGAGACATGCCGACTGATGTCTTGCTCATTCGTCAGTGTCCGGTATATTCCGGAACTGAAATCAGCCTGGCAGAACATGAAAGCAGGGGGTCATGGCGTCTTCAGGCCGTTTGACATACACTGTTAATAGAAGTGGTATCCCTGCTAACAGCTGAATCATTTCTTTCAATGCTTTCTGTTTGGAAACAATTCCTTTGGTCTAAGATGGACATCAAACTTATTACCGATGGCATTCCTGGAATGTATTTGGTTTGTTAGTTTGTATTCTGCTATCGTTGTTCCTTACGGACGGGCTCAACTCCTGATATTCCAAGCATTCAGCATTTAGTAACGAATAAAACGTGAAGAATAAGACCGTTAATCACTAAATCCCAAGCTATGCGAGATACTTACCCCCGGGCAACATCGAAAGGAGAAAGATATCAAACACTATACAAAATTAGCGAGTGATTATTTCCAACTATAATCAACACGATAACAATCACTGCATTCCCGAGTGTATTTCCCGACATCAGTAACTGAGGTGCAGAGAGACAGATGTCTGCAGCTACTGCCTCTGTGTGATATTTTCGCATTAAAGTTCCAACATCTAGCTACATTATCCTGTAATGAGAATTTACCCTTCTTTCATTTGCAGTTCATTGTACAATGGTTAACTCTGCCATTGGAAACATAAAAGGACAGCTGTACCAAAACTTTCCATTACGCATAACACGTGTGGGGAATCGAACCCTAACCTTCTGTGTGACGTGACCACTGGGCTAACTCACCTCTCAAGAGGAGTGAATGGGTGAGTTTTGTTTTACGCCGGTCTTAGCAATATTCCAGCAATATCACGGCGGGCTCCGTACCCATGTGGGTAATCGAACCCGGGTCTTCAGCGTAGCAAGCGAACGCTTTAACCACTATGCTACCCCACCGCCCCCTCTCAAGAGGAGGATCGTATGCATTGACAGGTGTGAGCTCAATACAAGGTAAATATTTAATCCATCCGCATTTACAGTGGGCTGTTCAGTTAGTACTGAAAATAGAGACAAGACCACAAAATACGGAGTTGGTATTTTTATTATTATTACTGTTGCGTATCTGACGAAGACAATAAGATAAAACAGATGATGTATGTGAAAACTACGATACCAAAAGGACGATTGTTTGTCTATCAAGTGTTATTAGTGAACTGTCTAAGATACGGCTAACATGTTTTGACGGTCTAGTGTTTACTTTCCTTCAATAAATATCTAACGGAAGCTATAGTCAACAAGTCGTAACAATTCTTGGACGGATGTTGTGTTGACCCTCGGTGATCACGTGACTGTCATGTGGTTTTCTAACCCGCTTCCTCTGCTTCCTCCTCTTCGTCAAATTCTCCTTCTTCCTCTGCAGTTGCATCCTACAAGCGTAAATGGTGAATTTTAGACAATACATGTTTGGGTGACAACGTAAATCTGCGGGATGTTTACAAAGTGACGTCAACTTGAGGCCTATGCTCATCACTTAAAGCCGAGACTATTTTGTGTGTGACTGTGCCTGAGTTTAGTTTTACACCGCTTTTAGTAACATTCCAGCAATAATGACTGTAGGGGGGCACCAGAAAGGGGCTTCACATACTGTACCCATGTGGAGAATCGAAACTGATCTACTGCGTGACGAGCGAACGCTTTAACCACTGGGCTTCTCCACCGCTCGCCATAAGTAGATGTCTCACAACAGCCATCAGAATAGCAACAGCATACAATCAGGGAACATTAACAAGTCTTAGAGAGGTTTTCCATTCATTCGAAACAATGAAACTGTACATTCCCTAGCATTTAATGAAAAACGACAAGAAAGGTTTTATTATTGCCTAGAATATTACTGAAGTAAAACCATCATACAAACCGACACATTGATTAGGAAATATTTATATCGACAATCAAACCAAATATCCCTGAAGCATGTCAAAGTACATTTTCTTATATCAATATCTATATATTCATTAAAATGCACTTATATATATATTGATGAATTACAAAATGAGCTAATCATTATTCATTAAACCGATTTCATTACCTGAATCACAAAATGAAACTAATTCAATGATGAGATAACTTTAGACAGGAATCCAGGGGGTCAGTAAACTGACACTCATGATGTCAGTCACTAGACTGCTGCCTCTAGGCTTGGTTATGTAGATACCGCCGATATGTAGTTGGTATATTTAAACAATAAAGAAACAAAACAGCGGCAACAATTTAGGTGCCATCTGTATTTAGGTTTGTAGTTGGGAGGCTGTTGCCGTAGCAACTGCAAACTCATACCAGAAACGATGCTGAGGTAATTGGAAGTTATATTAAAACGTACAGCAAATAAATCTCGAGCCTATTAAAACGTGTAGGAATGTACATAAGTCACTGCCATTCAAGATGAAAAAACAAATAAAACAAATTACTCACATTATAAAACCTAATACGGTGCATATACGCGCACGGCACACATTTGCACGGACTTCAAGTGTCGCCATCAAGTTGGTATAAGGCACGTGCTGGTGTCACGAGGGCAGGGACCGTGCTGCACGTGATACTGCAAGAAGGGTGCGGTAGAGCGAACTCAGCTTCCTCTCAGCTGACGCGTTTTGTTGAAAAATAGTACCAATATTCCGATAATTGGTTCAGCTTTACACATGTTGTTTATGTTGTTGTTTGTTTATTGCACACAATTATACCAATTCTTGTCCCCAAGACCCAGCCAAATCTGCACGAGCGCATGGTTAGGGTAACTAACAGAGCACACGTCATTTCTTCATTTCGTATGTCAATTATCGCAGCGGTCTAAACATAAAAGCAAACTGACTTTCTCATTATGTAAAAAATATATATATTTTAAACATGAATTTTGTTTTCTGTGCTCGAATACTCAACATAACAGCATGTTTGGCCGCTTGAGGCAATAATCATGAAGTTATCTACTTGAAAGCTCATTAACTCTACCTTGGCTCTTCAAACGGGAAAAGATGAGATTCTGTTTACGTGAAATATCCTTTTTTTCTTTTGAAAAGGGAAAATGTAGGAACGTGTTCTTAATTTGTTTTCCTCGTGTGTCTTGTTTCACTGCGCTATCGCCTTACCCTCACCTCCTGGCGTTGAAAATAAAATTCATAGCTACAGATAAAGGTAGTAGATTTTACCTTTAATGAGAAGATGCTGTTAACAGTATCATAATCATGCGAAAAAAAGATTGCCGATCTTGACCCGCCTTTCCAATATTGAGAAGCGCACATAAAAGGTACGTTCATAAGTTAAATAATACAACTCTTTCTCCTCCTACTAACTACTACTACTGATGTTGCTGCTGCTACTACTACTACAACTACGTCTATTACTACTACTTATGCTTCTGCTACTGTTACCACTACTACTGTGCTCTATGATATCACCATGATCCGCAGAGATTAAGATTCGCCCCGATTACGATTCTTGGTCGTGCGTTCTTGTACAGAAGTGACAATGCTTTTCATGGCCGTGCTTCCTTCTGCAGAAGTGACTATGGTATTCTTCGCCGTGCTTTCTTCTACAGAAGTGACTACGTTTCATCTACAGATGTGACTATGGTTTTCATGGCCGTGCTTTCTTCTGCAGACGTGACTATGGTTTACTTGGCCGTGCTTTCTTCTACAGACATGACTGTGGTTTTCATGGCCGTGCTTCTTTCTACAGAAATGACTATGGTTTACTGGCCCGTGCTTCCTTCTACAGAAATGACTGTGGTTTTCATGGCCGTGCTTCCTCCTACAGAAGTGACAATAGTTATATGCCGCTTTTTTCTAAAAACGTGTCGGAACCACAATGACAACCATTCCGTAATACATGCCACAATATCTTTTACGCTTACCACTGCACCACCAGTGATACCACCCACTACAACATGTGATATCACTAACATATATATATATGTTAAATGTGACTAATATATATTTACCGTCCCTACTGCAAAATGTACTGCAGCCGTTGCTGCGACTACAACGACGGCGATTGTCTAGGACGGGGAGTACTGCTCTCCCTCCCACACTCTTTCTGCCAGAGACATTAAACGTGTACTACAGGCCGTTGGCAAGTATATTTCCGTGCATATGGTTCGTGTCCGACTTGTTCGTTACATGTTCAGGAAAACATGGTGATTTATGACCCTGCAGTCAAGACGTGAGGCATCAGATAGAGGGCGTTGCTCATTGCTGGAGACCTGTGTGTCAGAGGAACAACTGAAGAGAACACTCTGGGTACTGACAGGACCCGGATGGTTGTTGTGGAACGGGGAGATGAGCTGTTGCCGGTGTAGTAGCCCCAGTAGATGGTGAAACAATACACCAATGCCTGATACGGTTTGGGGTGTATCAACATAAAACGATACATTTGCTAATATACTTACAAGTCGCTTAGTATCATTAGCCATTTTTATTTTGCCTGTCAGATATCTGAAAATCACTTATAAACCGTTTCAATTGTACTTTTACATACACCTATGTTCGAACATGAAGGTAACATAACTGGAAGGCTGTATTTCGCGTATTTCGATAGAGGTCATTCTGAGTGACTGAGTTTAGTTTTACGCCGCACTCACTAATATTCCAGTGATATGGTGGCGGCCTGGACCAAACAATCCAGTGATCAACAACATGAACATCGATCTACGCATGTCAGATACGATGACATGTATCAACCAAGTCAGCGAGACTGACCACTAGTTCCAGCCCGGATCTGTTGTGGCGAAGGATCTTATATAGTGTAAAAGCCAAACACCGCTGTGCCAAACTTTGATATGTCGAACTTACGGCTGTATCGAAACACAAGTTCAGTTCCTGCGAATTCCTCATTGATAGTCATCATTTTACAGTTTCGTAGAACCTCGAATAATCCGAAGTATTTACGTGGATGGCTTGAACTTCAACATAGAGGTGTTTGGTTGTATTTTATAATCGAAAATGACGATATTACTCAGGGTGACTGGACGTATTGTGCAGCTAGTTTCCAACGAATGGCTTCTGGTTCGCTTGACATACGTACTGGAAATGCACACTGCTAACACAGAACTAGTTTAGAGGTGCGGTAAGAGTGATCCGCCCTTGGTATATACTAAAAGCCGCAATCTCGAATTTGGTATGCTGCTCATACGCGAACTGACTAAAGCGGAAAGTTATTCTGCTGTGAATATATTGAGGATATTACCTGGTACTGCTGGTACTCCGACACCAAGTCGTTCATGTTGGACTCGGCCTCAGTGAACTCCATCTCATCCATGCCCTCGCCAGTGTACCAGTGGAGGAAAGCCTTTCTTCTGAACATAGCTGTAATGGAGGAATAAAAGTAGTGAATGAGTTGGTGTAACGCCTCTTTATACAGTTGGTTCTTTTGTTGTTTAATGCCACACTCAGCATTACTCCAGCTGGCGGTGGTCTGTAAATAATCGAGTTTGGACCAGACAATTCATTTGATCAACAGCATGGGCATCGATCTGCGCAAATGGGAACCGATGACAAGTGTCGACTAAGTCAGCGAGCCTGACCACCAGATCCCGCTAAACACCCGTAACACAAGCATTGGTTACTGAAGATCAATTCTAATGACATTCACTGGTCTCTGTAAACAGTAATTCTGGTGTATCATAATGTGTCGTCTTGTGTTGAAGGGGGAGGAGACCCGTGAAGGTTCCGGGGTAGAATAGGCCTTCAGCAACCCATGCTTGCCATAAAAGGCGACTCAGCTTGTCGTAACAGGCTACTAACGGGATCGGGTGGTCAGGCTCGCTGACTTGGTTGACACATGTCATCGGTTCCCAATTGCGCAGATCGATGCTCATGTTGTTGATCACTGGATTGTTTGGTCCAGACTCAATTATTTCCAGACCGACGCCATGTAGCTGGAATATTGCTGAGTGCAGCGTAAAACTAAACTCACTCACTCACTGAAGTGGGAGGATGGGAGAAGTTAGAAGAGATGCAGGTCATTTATCACTAAGAAAGCGAGTGAATGAGTGAATATAGTTTTACGCTGCTTTTAGCAATATTCCATCAATTTCACGGCGGGGGACACCAGAAATGGCCGTTACACATTGTACCCGAGTGGCGAATCGAACGTAGGTCTTCAAGGTGACTAGCGGACTCTTTGACCACTAGGCTATCAAACCACCCGTAACCACCCATGCTTGTTATAGGAGGCGACTGGTCAGGTCATAATCTTATGCATACATGTAATTGTACCCCTAGTGCGTAGATCGATGCTCGTAATGTCAGTCACTGGACTGCTATTTTATAGACCACTGTCACGTGGCTGGGAACTTGCGATTACGGTGTTAAACATCAAATAAATATGCGAGAAAGGAACCGGAGTTCGAACATACGATCATAGTTTGCTGGCAATACGAAGGGAAGCAACTCTGCACATTGACTTGCTTCTCTTCAGACGACTGGGCTATAGCCTCAAGTCTCTTTAAAGTAACATTAAACATCACCGTGACAAACGGGAATATATAAAACGATGAGGAAAACGTTTAACTTAAATAAATTCAGAATATAATTAATCAAATGTCACTAAGCCAAGTTATATATGAAACGTTAAGCAATATCTCCTAAAGAAAAAGACTTCTTACCATAGATTAGAAATTAATATCAAAACTAATACAATGGACAAAGGTAGATGAGAAAGGACTGCACTATAGACGTGTTTGTCGACCATATTTGTGTCAGTTAAGCGAACAAATGGGCGTTAAATGTGTACTTGGAAGTAAAAATATCAAAGGCGTTTATTAATTTTAAATCTGACTTTTCATAAATTAACTGTACGTTCACGATAGTTTCGCCTTTGACTAAATGTGTAACACACGCACAGATAATGTTCTGTTTTCACCGTAATATCACGTGAATTATATCTTTCAAGAATTATCATATTTGTGGGGAGGATCATATTGCATATTTTGCACTAACTGGGCATAACCTCAGCAACGTAGTGCCTCCTATTGAAGAATAATGGACAGATATGCAGCCATAAAGAACAAACTTTAGTTTTATTATGCACATTTCGTTTCCTTTGTCGCGGCATAATGCAAGATAACGCCGTAACAGGCCATAAAGTCGAAGGCAAGGAGAACGGGCGTGTTGCTATCTGACTCTCGTTGTATAACAAACCAGATAGGCGGCATATCGTGCTTATGAAAAATAATAAATCATATTCGGGTTCCGGAATATCGTGGGCTGCATGACGTTTTCCATGGGTGTATAAAATGCAGGTTTTAAGGCGGGAGAGAGTTGGTAAAATGATAACAAGTTTGTCTAAGACGTTTCATTATATTCCTGCCTTCGACCCATGAACAGATCTTGAGTATGAGAACACACACTTATGTGTAAGTTCAACTATCATAGGTCGGCTGGGGTGTTGGTCGGGAGGGTGTAGGTAGGCCTGGATACATGTATCGGTTTGAGAAAATATATTAATCAAAGCAGAAGGTGTGTCCACATATAAATTCTATCTTTAAGAAGTTGAGACTTATATACTACGGTTTCAATTCCACAACAACTGTATTTTTATTACTAATAAGCGTGATTTTTAAAAATGATGTAAATATTTGATAAAGAAAGCTGTTTCCATAATTATGATACCAAGTCTGCAACGTAAACAAACACTGATGAAAAGTTTAATTTATTGCCGAATTATCAAACCCTAACAAATTAATCTATTTTCAGTCCTGAGAATTTCTAACCCATTTCTAAAAATATGAAAGAAAACGGACGCTTTTGTGTACATGTTTATGCATCATAGTTTCATCGTTACAAAAATTGCTCACACTTTGACACATGTTATCATTGTAGGTAACTATTCAATACATACGGTAAATATTATCCAGTGTGTATGAGCATGATTTCGGTTTTTGTCAGTGTTCTGTGTTAAGACTTTTCCATAGATTCGGGGGCGGTGGGGTAGCCAAGTGGTTAAAGCGTTCGCTCGTCACGCCGAAGACCCGCATTCGATTCCCCACATGGGTACAATGTGTGAAGCCCATTTTCTGGTGTCCCCCGCCGTGATATTGCTGGAATATTGCTAAAAGCGGCGTAAAACTAAACTCACTCACGCCATAGATTCGAGAGGCAAAATCCCATTGAAATCGCGACCTTTGCGACTGCAGAGCCTGATTATAATGTAAGCCGACACGAGTAGTCTCCCCTTAACAACAACAGCCTACACGTGATTGCTTCGTGTACCTGTAAACTGCTCGGACACCCGTTTGAAGAGTTCTTGAATGGCGGTGGTGTTTCCGATAAACGTTGCAGACATCTTCAGACCACGTGGCGGGATGTCGCACACAGCGGTCTTAACGTTGTTGGGAATCCACTCCACGAAGTAGCTGCTGTTCTTGTTCTGTACGTTCAGCATCTGCTCGTCAACCTCTAGAAACAACAGAACAGGACAAGACGGGTATACAGCCTGTGCCAGGTTAAATAGATGCCTACTACGATGATAAAGACCACCGTTACTGTGAATGGGATTTCTCATTCCAAACTTATTCAGGTTCATATCTCGAGAATAACGGAGTCTATGGCGAACAGAACAAGAGTTTGAGTGTTTATCTGACGTCAGTATTGGAAGGATACAGAATGTGCCTGGTCTAGATTAAATTACCCTCAGATCTTGAGATACTGCACACATACTGCTTTAGTCCCTATTCTTAACAGATATGCTTCAAAGAAGATGGCGTTTACATACCTACCCTTCATGGACACCCTTCCCCTGAAGATGGAGCTGACGGTGAATTCGAACCAGCAAGGTTACCTACCCTTCATGGACATCCTTCCCCTGAAGATGGAGCTGACAGTAAGGTAACGACCATGCCTGGGGTCACATGCCGCCATCATGTTCTTTGCATCAAATATCTGCTGTGTGAGTTCTGGTACGGTCAAGGCGCGGTACTGCTGACTGCCCCGGGACGTAAGGGGAGCAAACCCAGGCATGAAAAAGTGAAGACGTGGGAAGGGTACCATGTTGACCGCAATCTTCCTCAAATCTGCATTCAACTGGCCTGTCAAATGTCAACATATTTATGCTTCACCTTTCAAGATTCAGCTACTTAACTATCTGTCTCCTTTCCTCTTGCTCAGGTTTCACGCGATGATATACTTTATTTAATATTCCCATTCAGTTTACAAAGGATCATACTCCTGAAATTCAGTCAGAATTCATTCATACGTATTTTAGTGTTTGATGTGGACTTAAAATTCAGTGTAATATGAAACGTGAAATCCTATTGATAATTATAGTCGACGTAGATGGTGAATTAGGTTTAGTTTTTCTTCTTGAAAACTGTTGACAAGGCTCAGTGACCTTCAGTCGGCCCCTACCTGGGAACCTGAGACACGTGGTGACTCCTGACATTGTGGCTGAAATGAGGTGGTTGAGGTCGCCGTAGGTAGGGGTGGTCAGCTTCAGGGTCCTGAAGCAGATGTCGTACAAAGCCTCGTTGTCGATGCAGTAGGTCTCGTCGGTGTTCTCGACCAGCTGATGGACAGACAAGGTGGCGTTGTACGGCTCCACAACCGTGTCCGATACCTACAACAACAAGCCCACCTTTCTCATCTTCCAAATATTTAAGATCATTTGGTCGAAATAATGCCGATGTGGTGTAAATCTCTTCACTCATTTGGCACTACATGCATGTTGGATTCCACAATTGTCTATTAACAGTTAACGGATACGCTAATTACACAGAAAACGTTAACGATTCATATGTATCTTCAACAACAACGTCTAGATCTTCCCGTGAAGATTCGGGATGTGATTGATCTTTAGCAACACGTACTTGTCACTAGAGACGACTAACGTGATGAAGTGGTCAGGTTCACTTACTTGTTTGACATATGTCATCGTATCCTGATTGTGTAGATCGATGATCATGCTGATGATCACTGGATTGTAATTATTTACAGACCGCTGTCATATAGCTTGAATATTGCTGAGTGCGGAATGAAGCAACACGCAAACAAAGGTTAGATCTGGACTTGGCTGGGCCTCTTTGAACTTTTATCGCTTTCTTGAATGTGTGTGATAAAACAATGTCCTTCTTCCATAATCTCTTGACTATGCACATATCTGTAACGCATTTGTTTAAACGGGGCGTCTAGTGAACAGGGTAAGCAGTCAATAAAATGGTTTTGGTGTTCAATAAGCTCACCTTTGGCGATGGAACAACTGAGAATGTGTTCATGATTCTGTCGGGATACTCCTCCCGGATCTTGCTGATGAGGAGGGTCCCCAGTCCCGCCCCTGTGCCCCCGCCCAGTGAGTGAGTGAGTTGGAAGCCCTGGATACAGTCGCAACTTTCCGCCTCTTTCCGGACCACATCAAGAACTGAGTCAATGAGTTCGGCTCCTTCCGTGTAGTGACCCTTGGCCCAGTTGTTTCCAGCACCGCTCTGACCTGAAGGAACAGATTCCTTGAGAGGTAACACTTTGAATCTGTAACGTTCAAGGCTGATGGATTGCTGAAGAATTTTTTAATGGTAGGGTATGGGTAAATAACGTTTACATTGCTTCCCGAGTATAGTGCCAGATAGACTCACCGAAAACAAAGTTGTCTGGACGGAAAATCTGTCCGAAAGGTCCGGACCTGACAGAGTCCATGGTGCCGGGTTCAAGGTCTATCAGGATACTCCTTGGGACATACTTGCCGCCTGCAGTACACAAAACATATATGATGATTTCAATGAAAATACACATTAACATGGGCAAAAGAATCACTATTTTGTTCCAGTATGTGTAAGTCTTGACAAAAATATCTGTTTTTCTCAGAAATGGGAACTAGTACCAACAGTAAATTGTTTGTTTTCAGTCCAGATAGAGCAAATATTCAGAACAATGTATACGTCACAGTTCTATTTTTGGCATTCGGAACTTCTAATTTATATCACATATTATATCAGACATGCTAGTTTGATTAGTATACACATGCATACATAGATGATAGTTTTGCAATATATTTGGATAGATTCACTATATCTTGCGAAGTTTTAACAGAAAATATTTTCGTAAACTTTATTTCACTAGGAAAAATGTTACGATGGGTGGGTAGATATTGCTTCCTCAAAGTATCTAATGCTTTACAATGGAAAATATAATGATACTTGTCCACAATGTTTTTAGAAGTGCCTAACTGGCACGTTCTCTCGTCTCTTGCAATATTATACCAGCGGCCCGTCTCAGTAGGTAAATTATTGTTACATGTTCTAAATCTCAACAGGGGCAATGAAATACGTTTTGGGAGGAAGAGATATTCATCAAACTTAGGAAACTGCTTTAGATGTTGATAGCAAATCTCCTTGGAGCTAGAAATTATGTCGTTGTGCCAGTTTTGGATAAACTGATCCTTACGAATATATTCAACTTTTGAGACCAGCCACTGGGTTGTGCAAGTTGAGAGATTTTCAAAAACATAAGAGAGTCCAGTAGTGTCTAGTATATTTTTAACGTGCTTTAGCCAGGGATTATATTTTTTATTTGTTCTTCTTTGGAATGATAGGTAATTGTAAATTAAGTTGGTAAGCTTAAAACACCGTCTTCGTACGTTAACTTGTGCCAAAAGTTTAATAAACGTTTTTATATCATAATTCTAATAGGGAATCTTCTTCCTAGTTCCCCATGAAAACGAGGGCCTGAAACGAGGGTTCAATTTCTTAATCCTGTAATGAGTCTTAAGAATTTTAAATGAATTTTCTCTAAAATTTCAAGGTTTTCGAAAGACCACAGTTCAGCACCGTAGGTCAAGATAGGTGCTACAATTGAGTCAAAAGCTGACAATAAGCAATCTAAACGCAAGTCTAACTTTCTAGCTTTTTAAACTAAATTATATATTGCTATTACTCACTATTACTTACAGTTTTGATACTCGAAACGAGTTGTCTGTTTCTGTGGAGCGTTATACCGAGATAGGTATAACTATCAACTATTTCAAGTAACATACCATCCAAATGGAATTTATTTATTTTTTGCTTTTTCATGGTCCTCCCCCCGAATAATACTTTTTTCAGTTTTGCTTGTATTCAATTTTAGCTTCCATGAATCACGGTAGTTCTTAAATGAGTCTTGTAGTCCCTTTGGCGATTCATCAAATACTATAACTAATAACTTTACAAATATCACCAAATTTTCGTCTTTCAATATAATTTACATTTACACCATTACTGTCTGAATGAAAATGTAAATGTAATGTAAATGTCATTTCCCAGAGCGTACGTCCATCAAAGCTGGATATGACCATAGCCGTATTCAAACAAAGACCCACGATACTTCTGAAAACTCTCTCTGAAAACAGCAACGTTAAAACGTTGGCGTCGACTGAAGCGAACGTACAATCCGCAACATACATATTCCGTCGATCCGCATTGTATTATTACTTGACGCTCAGAATGCAGTCACTGCTTAAAGATGATGTTGTTGTATGTAGTGCGGTTTCAACCAATTGTCTTCGTTCATGTCTTCGCGTGGATCATGTGGATAATGAGTGAGTGAGTTTAGTTTTACGCCGCATTCTGCAAGATTCCAGCTATTTGGCGGCGGTCTGTTAATGATCGAGTGTGGACCAGACAATCAAGTGACCAGGAGCATGAGCATCGATCTGCGCAATAGGGTACCGATGACATGTGTCAGCCAAGTCAGCGAGTGTGGCAAGCATGGGTTGAGGAAGACCTTTTCTACTCCCGGATCTTTAAGGGATTCGTTTAGATGGAGATGATAGAGGAGAATCTGAAGCGGCATGTTACCTGTTGCTTCGTTGTAGTAGACGTTGATTCTCTCCAGCTGGAGGTCGGAGTCGCCATGGTAGGTTCCGGTAGGGTCAATACCGTGCTCGTCAGAGATCACCTCCCAGAACTGCGCATACAAAACAGAAACATGCGTGTTAGCACAGTTCTGCCACAAGATGAAGGTGAATATTATTCACACAACATATAAACACTACATTATTGTCAAAAGGGTTAAATGAGACTTTCAGTCTTTGCGATCGTCAATCAAAACAAACTAACATCGATCCAAGACACAACACTGAATCATCGAGCGGTTGAAAATTAATATGGGCATAGAATCTTCCTGGGGGAAAGTTGTCTTAGTGCTTGAACTTCATCTACGATTCTAGTAGCATTAATGTCACGTTGTGGAACAGCCGCTGCACCATCATATCAATTTAGATCTCCAATCTACTCTCACTGCAAACAGACCATCAGCTATTCATCGAGACTGACAGATCACCAACTTTCAGCAGTCCACGTGTTTAGACCAAATGAGTTCCACTCAATCATTGAGCATTCCACGGATGTACTTTTGGAAGGGACTTGTTTGTAACTCTTGCAAGTGTTACTCCACTTTAATTGACAGATCTAATCAGAACTCGTTTTTCTTATTTTCAACTCGACAGTTGTCGTCTGCTGAGCCATTGCATCGTCTGCTCCGCAAGCCAAACACAAACGTGGTCGTCTGTGCACCAAGAAGACAATCTATATTCGTTAGACGTAAAGTCAAAATGGCACTATACTAAAAGGATGATCGAATCCTTTTCGGCTGGGCCGGACTAACGAACCGTGGATGTTTGGGAAAAAAGTCGTCATTCAGTGTTAGCTCATTTGACCCACGAGGGCAGAAAATACTCTATCAGCTGGCACTCGCTCTCTGATCCTAGACATTAACCACCTACCTTCTTTTCACGAAGGAATATTGTAACTTAGGACCCAAGAAGAACATTAACATTAGTTTCTTGACAACTAATCCCTCGTGATTAATAGCTCGAGATAGTCCGCCCTTTCTTCTATACTTCCAAATCATTACACCCCGCCAGACGTGAAATTACCAACAGTCAATCCAAGAAAAGTACTAATCCCTAATATTAAGATACACCGTTAAGGTTAGGAAATAGACCTGCGTTCTAAATCTTGGTCTGGTCATCCACACCATGCACAGATGAGAGTGACCTGACCCGTAACAAAACCCTCGTCACCTCTGTGGCAGAGATGGCCTTATCGTTGTAGCTTTAGGAGGCCACCCTGAAAGTCCTGGTGCGATTTTTCGACAGAAATGGGTTTCAAATGTGAAGAAGCGAACGAGTGCCACATGATATTTATTATATAAATATATTATTTATTTCATAAATTGCTCCACATTCATGCTCAGTGTTCAATACGTAGCCTGCAAGTACTTTGAATCTCTTGATATCCTGGAACGTGGAACTAAACTCACTCACTCTTGGATAAACCATACTGTTTACATACGGTGAAATAACCAACAACAAATTTCACACATAATCGTGGTTTATGTGACCCAAGAGGTGCCACGTGGCCTTTGATAAACCCATGGTTTAACAGTTAACAACCTCTGTTAGTTTATGTCACTCTTTAATGTAACTTCAAGTATGTAAATGATAATAAACATTTATTATATATATATATATATATATGTATGTGTGTATATATATATATATATATATGTATGTGTGTGTGTGTGTGTGTGTGTATATATATATATATATATATATATATATATATATATATATATATATATATATATATATATATATATATATATATATATATATATATATAGTTTTATCGGCATTTGTGGTTGCCTAGATTTGCCGTAATCTAGGATATTTCTTTGGTCAGATGAAGTGTATATCTAGATATATAGCGTATCTGTCATGTCATTGGACATGCCGATAGTTAGCCTATAGAATTTGTCGTAACCTTCAATCCGATGAAGTCAAGATAAGCGCAGGTGACTAATCCGCCACAATCCTGTCAAGGTGTTGTTGCCATTGGTCAGGTGGTGAGTAGGAAGGCCATTGGGAGGGGATCTAACACGCCCAATACGTGCACGAACCTCATTGTGAGGGGACGGTAGGTTATGACATCAATGCACAGTTCACTGTTGACAGTGTGAACACAACATGAAATATAATGTCGAGATCTGAATTCTTACAACATGAATGTTCACGTCACCTTCAGCACAGTGGGGTAGCCTAGTGGTTAAAGCGTTCGCTCGTCACTCCCCACATAGAGGAAGCCCATTTCTGGTTCTCGCCGCTGTGATATTGCTGGAATATTACTAAAACCGGCGTAAAGCTAAACTCACTCACTCAGATCACCGTCAGGGTATGGTGGTTGATAGCATGAGAGTAAAGATACACCCAAACTGATGTTTCCACTACAAATCTTAGCTTAAACTGGTTGCACATATCGTGCAACGTTCAAATTATTACCTACCTATCTATGGCTAAACTCTTTCAAAGAGAGCTTAACACAAACAGCGCTGTATCCTTTGATTAAGTAATTACAGGTAACCATATATGCACCAGGCAGATTGTTGATGTGTACAGAACAACGCCGAGAGATGAAGTGGTGAGATATACCGCGTCAAGCTCCATGTGAGATACTATTGTCTCACCTGTGTGAGATCCTATCTGGGAACCTTCAGCCCACATGGTCAGTACGGATTGTGTGGAACAAAAGGCAATACGCTTTCTTTGTTTTCGCAAGTTGATTGATTGAGTTTAGTTTTACGCCGCAGTCAGCAATGTTCCAGACATATGGTGGCGTTCTGTAAATGATCAGACAATCCAGTGATCAACAGCATGAGCGTCGATCTACGCAATTGGGCCACCATGGTTTGTGTCAACCAAGTCAGTGAGCCTTTTTAGACGCCTGTTATGATAAACACATGCTACAGAAGATCAGTTCTAACCCGGATCTTCACGGCCTTTCACAAGTTGAACTAAATGTGTGATTATATGTAAACCTTCACTTTAGTTTGGTTCTTTTTTGTTAACTTACGTCATGACGATTAATATTGTATTTGTCAATAACTAATAATACTAATCAAAGCAATCATCATGCTGATTGACCCACATGCGCTTCGGGACGTGGCATATGTCATTAAACTCAGTCACTACCTCATCCTTCCAGGTTCCCAGTCACTGCTCGGCGAGACGAGTCATTCGGGTTCACACATATACAAACATATGATCATTTACGTCAGATACCAACTAGTTTAGACATAAAACTGAGGTAGTCGTTATGCATCTATCATTCTCTGTGATACTTCTCAATGCCAGGGTGAACGCGTATTATGACGGGTGTCTACTGGGTGGGGTATAGGTGTTAAGTCACCTGAAGTGTTCCCTGTGTGGCAGAAAGGCCATTACCCATAGTCTGCAACACGAACCGGGTGCACTCTGGATCCCACTGTCAGAACACGTTCTCAGCTTGACACATTGACACGCTCCCTTGGGGTGGTACGTTATCACGAGAAGGTATCTGATATTTCTGGGTGAAGTTACGCGAATTACGGGTGTTCCAGGATTCGATGAAGTCTACCAGTTATACATCCGTTGGGTAGCTGATCATAAATTGTGAACTGAAATATGTGAAATGCACTTGAGCATGTCGTGAGCACATGGTTACCACTTCCTGATCTGCTGCAGGTAACATTGTCAGGGTAGGCTTCCTGATTCTACTGGCTGTTAGGAAATTGCTAACATTGCCAAACCGAGACGCTATTTCAGGACTGGAGTAGTTTCTCTAGTAGAAGTAGTAGCAGTAGTGGTAGTGGTAGTGGTAGAAGTCTTTCTCTAGAAAATTGTAGTTGTTAATCTTAATTTCAGTGGATCCTGGTGAAATCAATGGGGACAACTCTCAAAGTGAATGAAAGAGCCATGTGGGCTGTTAGTGCCCGGATAATAATACTAGTAGTAGTTGTAGTAGTAGTAGTAGTAGTAGTAGTAGTAGTAGTAGTAGTAGTAGTTGTAGTAGTAGTAGTAGTCAGTCTGACCATTATACAACTACCTAACATATACCTAACGGTAACTTCATTCTGTGAACATCACCTCTCCCCTCCGCTGCCCCTCACAGGTGGACACCTAGGGACTACTGTCACAAAGCAACCATTACTAAGGCTAACCTAAACTCCCATTCTTTAACACTGCACTAAGGTTACCTTAGTGACTTACTGTCACATCAGTGCTTCGTGAAAGGACGCCCAGAAACCACCAGTCAGAAGACACGGTGGAGGACGAGACGAAACACAGAACAAAGGAGGGTCGGACCACTGACTCACCCACACACCTACTGAACGCATGCCCTGAACGCATGCCCTGAACGTATGCCCTGAACGCATGAATTATTGGATGAACCATGTCCCCCTCGACCTTGCTACCACTTCATGGTATCCGGGAGACTTCTGCAGCCGAAATTTCATAAGCCCCATGAGACCCACAAGGACTGTCATAAACCAGGGGTTTATATTTCTAGTTTTGTCCAACCCGACTCCGCTGTCATGAAGATCAGCCAAGGAGGTTAGTTACGGGTGAAAGCTACCCCGCTAAGACTGCCGTCACGAGACAATGCAAGAGTGCCTTACAACGTTTATCTACGTTTCCGATAGTTTACACTTTCATTCCTTGTTCACGCTGCGTTACATGACGTATGCCAACCGCTTCTTGTCATATGTTTGAATAAGAGAGCGGTTTCGTTTATCCGTCTTTCTCAACTGTCTGGCCCTTGAAAGGAACTGTTTGAGTGACAGATGAAATCAGCACGACCAGCTGACGTGTGACACTCGTTATGACATGTGGAAACAGGCAAACCCCATATTAAATCACTCTCAATAAAACATCGACATAAAAACAATTTAAAATGTTCACAATTTCATCTGTGAAAAAATATCAGTTTTTATAACAACAGTCATTTTGTTGGAGGTGTAAACTCCTCACACCGGTTGTAAGGATGTGTGAAGCTTAGAATCATTATGACGACAAATGCACCATGCATTCAAATTTCTGTTGTGTTTCAACGTAACAGCGAGACCGACTGAGCTTATGATCACTTGTGAAGGATATGTTTACAGTGTGCTTGAAGGATATATTGACTCTTTGTTTGTTTCGCTGCTTCTTTGAAGTAACGGGTACAGATAAGGACACACACATTGTGGTCTCTCTGTGCATTTAAAAGCAAGTTTTATGAAACACATTTGATTACCTAGAGATAATACTTAGAGGGTAATTTGATAAATATCTTTAGAAAGGACTGTTTTTTATAACCGTTGTTTGACGGCAGTGTAAGGGTTGTAAAGTAACCAGTAAAAATGGCACGAGCATATTCCAAGAATGTTCGTTTAAGCTGCAACTGTAATAATGCAAGTATACCACGGATCCAGGTAATCACAGACAGGAAGTGGGAGTCATTCCACCCCTGTATAATTACACAGTCTGACAAACCAATACCCAGTTTAGTCAACTCTTACGACAAGACATGTATTCTAACCCAAGTCATTCCACCCCGGGATAATTGCACAGTCTGACAAACCAATACCCAGTTTAGTCAACTCTTACGACAAGACATGTATTCTAACCCAGGAGCGAGCACGCGGACGTTTGTATTGATAATGGAATAAAGATTTCTGTTTTCAAAATGTCGTAAAGTCGGGTGTGATCTGTGACGTACTTGGGGATTCCTGGCTGAAGAATTGCCACATTCCCACATACGGTCGCAAGAACCGTTCAGTCAGTTACGGATGGAAAGGATGAAGTACCGGTGTCTATATTCGGTCACCTACAGATGCAAATCAGCTGATTACATAATCCAGAAACGATACTGATATTTCAGATGAAGTAAACATACACACTGAGTTATTATGTCTCAGTAACCTCAACGCTAACACTGTTGCATATCCATCGTAGTGGGAACATCTACATCTTAACACAGAAACTAGAACCTCAACATTCTCGGCAATAAAGAAAGTAGAAATCATGGTTTGTTTCAGCGATATGTAACCACACGCGATCTGAATATGCAACAACAATTAACCGAATGATACAACAGTACAGATTATTATATATAGATTTAAGAAAACCCAGCCCACTTGCCCAATGTGCCGTGGTTGTTCACTTGAATGCATTCAGCGGCTAATCAATTTTGCCTTACAACAGTTTCCCGTTTGTTGACGAGTTCATTACGATTTGATTTTTGGCTGAATGGATTTATCCTTGGCACGCTATCGATATTTTGGTGGAACATTACCATTATATTATATGATACAATAAGGATGCAAATGTCTGAATTATTATTTCGATTTGTAATGACTATGGCAATAAAGTAGCAATACTGCTTGTAAACACAATCATTGCATTGAAAACCATAGTTATCGCTTGATTAGAACTGCTACAGTTTATGACGAACATATTCACAATTAGGCGCTTGGGTTTGTGACGGCGACATTCATTTAGGTACAACTTATTTTCAAAATGACTTAGTCCGTACTAGCGAGGAAACTGTCATACCGGGTCCAATGTATGGCATAAAGAAAACTTAATACAAGGAGTTAGAAAGTTGAATTAGAACTGTTTACAACTGTTGACTGCAAAGAAAACAATTTCTTAAAAATTATTCTCTATTATACTGTCACTTTCATTATACCCTCTGGAGCATATGGTCAATGTTCAGATAAAGCTAATTAGTTTTACGATAATTCTACAATCAATATACAGTGAGTGACATTTATCAGTTTCAGAATTAAAATCAATGCATTCATGATATCATGTTTTGTTGTAATAGTCGTTAAGCTAGGATGTCAGTGATGATCTTATCACAAACTGTTACTGAACGAAAATGTATGTTAGAAACTGTACTTTGATATTTTTCATATTTTCCACGGTTTTGTCCCCCGGAAATATCTAATAATCAACCAAAAAAAATAAGAAAGTAATGTTTACCTTTGCACCAATTTGGTTACCACATTGTCCAGCTTGCATATGTACGATTTCCCTCATGGCTGCTGTTGTGTTGCGAGCACACGCCTCAGATATAAATGTCAAATCTCCTCAACCACAGTTCGTGTTAGTTGATACCCGTGTTTTATACCCGCCACTACCCGCTCAAGTCACCTGCGGCTTAACTGCCCGTAAAAAATAGTCCCAGTCTTAAAAATGCGGTTTTCGTGTATTTTCTCACTTAGTCAATACATTTCCTACACTATAATAGGCTATGTGTTTCGGTTGTTTTCAAATTGCTTTAGTGTGAAGATAGTAGATACCCTTTGATGAGGAAGTACACTTGTTTGGCGCAAGAATATATGAAAGCCGGGTTATTGACAAATGTTGGAATGGGACATGTAGGAAGCGGTTGACCGGTTGCTACTGTAAACAGGTGACACTGTTTGGGCATGTTATGGATTTCTAGCGCCCCATGCCAAATAAAGAAATTTCGACATATCATTCTCTGATTTCTTTCAAAAGGACACTACCTTTCAGGACACGTTTTCCCCTGCTGATCATTTTTATTTTTTTTTTTACTCCAGTGTTTTATAATATATGGATGTTAATATTTTATGAATAATATAAAACATGATTTCAATAGATGGATCAGTATCATTCTGTATATATACAATGCCTGTATTTACCATGTAACCACACGTGTAACGTATCCAAGGAACGTATAGCTATATTTCACATCAACAGCTCCCACTACCAGTAAGGCTAAATCAAAAAGTGAAATGTTTCTGGGGCATCGGCGCGTCACTCTTCTTTGTGCGCATGAAAATTTTGTATTGCCATTTGAAAAAAATAGTTTCGATTATCCATTTGTACACTACAAGAATGAACGTCTGTAGGAACGAGTGTCACTGAATTTACAACCCATTAACACGTGTTAAACTTCCTAAGCTGTATTTCTGAGAAGAGAAAAAAATAACAATGTGTTCCTGCCGCGTCAAGTTTTTTCTATCAATTTCTTTTTTTAAAAGTCTTGCCGTCCACGTCACTTTTGAAAAAAAAATGCAACCGAGAAACCTTTAATTTGTTTATTACAGCCTAAGGTCTCTAGGATTGCCAAGTTGGTGAAGAGTTTGAGCGTCGAGACGAATTCGATTCTTCACAGGTGTACATAGTTTGACGTATATTTCCTGATGGTTTTTATCGCTCAGTGACTTTGTCCACATTTGGTATTTCTTGTATTACAGTGTTATTTCCTGTCTCTGTGCACATTTTTCTCGCATTAAAAACCATTACACCTCGCATCATACAGTAAGAGGAACTTTTATTAGAACATAATTAGGCTCATATATTCCCATGATGACAGTTAATAACCCATGCCAAAACGCTGAGACCTCGCCTTTAAAGGTAATGAGGTCCATATACTATATGCCTGGATTACACGTACAGACGCTGGCAGTAATCAAACATGGCCTTCCTATGATGTGACGGCAGTGACTGATGGCTTGGCAATAGACATGTAATTAACATCATTAATACCACTGGCTCGCTGTGTTTACAAGTCATAATACGGGGATGAATGTGATACTGACAACTGATGTCGATATTAAATATATGAACGGTTGATATGTTCTTTTTAGCACGGGATATGAGAAGGCAATGTGTCTGTGTGTGTATGTGTGCATGTGTGTGTCCGAGAGAGAGGGAGAGAGAGAGAAAGAGAGTGAGAGGAAGGAAGAGACTGCTGGTGGAATATGGATGGATTGCTAGATAAAGATATCGAATAATATGAAAAATATATAGGAATAAATAATTAAACGGATATCGATGAGTACTGAATATTAGATAAATATAAATAGATATCGGTGAATGAATGAATAAATATCGGCGAATGAATGGATATCGATGGATGAATGAATAATTTTATTTCTGGATATTTATGAATGAATGCATCTATCTATCTAGCTAGCTAGCTATCGACAGTACAGATTATTATCATCTCTCTCTCTCTTTCTTTCTTTCTCTCTCTCTCTCTCTCTATATATATATATATATATATATATTTGTGTGTGCGCGCGCGCGCGTGTGTGTTTGTGTGTGTGATATCCATGAATGAATGTATATCTCTCTACCTATCTGTCTATTCATCCATCCATCCATCATCCATCTATCTATCTCTCTATGAATAAGGAATAAATGAATATATATTGGTGAACAAATAAACATGTACATCCATCAGTAAACCGTGAATATCTATATATCTATGAATGACTGACTGAATGAATGAATAGATATCGGTATCAATAAAGCTACAGTTGCTTAAATGTACAATTTGATAACAATATGGTCTTTTTGACTCACTATCATCGGTTGTCAAAATAAACATAAACAGTAAGAGCACTCACAGTTCTAAGACATAAACAAATTAACAACAAACACCGTTTAAACACGATTTTCCTCCCGTATTCTGAGGTGCACCCATCTCCAGGTAGTTTCCACGATCATCACAAGAACGTGGGGATTAAAAGGATCTGACAGCGTTCCTGCAGACCCCCTTCACCCCCTGGAGGACCCATCTCCAGGAGACAGACGAGACATACAAGTGCCTCACCCACGTAGCGAGGACGCTCACCAAGTCCAACCCACGTGAGTTATAATGTCCCCACTAAGCCAACTGACCTATGTGTATCTACGACTGTCCCCTTCCTACAGAATCCACGAAGAGCGAGTGCTGGCGTTTAAACATGCATTCCCCCCGTGTGCGGCTACTCTGAAGGACATCTTAACCGTTGTTAGTTTAAGTAAAACTTCACTGCTAGCTGGAGTGGCTCTTCTCGTTGGGTGTGTTAAAAATGGTGATAAATGTTCAGCTGGGGCACGTATGTTAATCTTTCTCCCTCCATACATGTGGGGAAACTGTTCATAAAATGTTTATTTGTCAATCTTTTCATGGCGTTCACAAACCTGGTTGAATTGTCATTCCTTAGCAGATGAAAGTTTTCATTCTTGAAGCTGCTTTATCGTTTTATGATTAAAAGAAGATGTGTGTTTATAAAACAAGACTGACAGTCATTTCCCACAGTGAACCAATCACGTTCAATATATAACAATAGAACTTGCTCTAACACGTTTGACATAAGAGATCCACGACTCAAGCTACCTAACCGTCACTTCATAGCAACATACGTATACTAACTTCACGAAAAAACTTGCTTTCTATCGATGCTCAATAGATAGAGATGGGACATGACTGAGGATATCTATAGTTAATTTAATTGAATTTCGCAATTCCAAACGTATGCCATATGAGACTTCATGTCAGTGGACAGGTGAGCGTTCAACTCATGGATGGTAGACTTTGAGGGAGAAAACGGATAATTTGCCTGCGTCTTTAAAGTTTGAACCAGATTCCAGCTGTACGGTTCCTTCACTATGTGAGACACCGCAGTGATACTGCGAAGGGCTTGGCTCTAAAACCAACCCACTGCATAGATGTCTAGAGCTTAGCGTACATTAGGGGTGCCAGAATCTTTGTAGAATTAACTAGTTTCGTGTTACGAGATCACACTCACTCAGCCCCAACTATCACTGACTCACTTATTCACAATGTACGATGATACTCATACGTGGAATATTTTCACGACAATCAAACCGATAACTCAGGTTCTTTTACTGTTTTAACTCACAGCTGAGATAATTTTATGCTACGTAAACATTGTAAATATATTAGTTGTAGTTGCCATAAACAACATTTTTCTTTCCACATATTGTTGGACAGCATGTCACCACAGTACACAACGTTTGGCTGACAATCAAACTGTCGCTTTACTCTTCTACCTTGAACAACGCGGACACGCCATGCTAATCTCAAACTAGTAATATAATTTGTAAAGTTATAGATACCAGGCTTAACTGTTGTGTAAATGAGTGATCACTTCGAGGGAACTTGTATGGACGAACTAAAGAAATAAACCTGGCTTCTGTTGTGTGACAGACATATAATAGTGTTGACGTCTTGATCGGTTTTCTATTGACCACAAAATCTATGGTTCTTAATCAACCTTAAAGGCCTCTACGATCTTTGTAAAGACCTGTTCGGTTTCAAAAAGAGATGGAAATCGCCACGATAGTGGATTTCGATTTCTGTCTCCCCAATATATAGATCTCGTCCAATATAGTCATATCACCTGTCAGTGTGCGGTGTACGTTTACACAAGCTCTCAGTCTTCCGAGTGAAAGATGTCTTTTAATGTTCTTGAGAGGCGATGAGGCAGGGAAATCTGAATGAGTCTGTTTACGGTTTAGAGGGTAATTAGGATAAATTGATGATTTTGTGGTATTTCGTAATGAAATAACAGACTCTGTGGTGACTAGCGATGGCAACTTCTATGGTTCTTGAAAGGGAATTCAAAATTGTCATTTTGGCGAGCTTACATGATAGGGAATATCATTAAACTAGTAGCAGGGTAAGAGTTACCATGTGTCTAGGGTTGGGGTGTTGATGGGTGGCTTTTAGCATGGTGGGGTGACGTGCCATTGTGGGATGCTATGTAGAAGGGTTCGTTTTGCGCGGGGGACAGAATTATTAACTTTATGTGCCAATCGATTCAAATCAAAATGGTGCCTGTTCACAGAGTTTAGGGAAAGAAACATTCGCACAGGATTGGTTGGCTGGCTTGTTGTTTAACACCGCACTCGACAGTACTTCAGCTATATGGAGGCGGTTTGTAAATAATCGAGTCTGGACCAGATATTCCAGTGATCAACATCATGAGCACAATTTTACGTAATTGAGATACGATGAAATGTGGCAACCTAGTCAGCGAGTATGACCACCTTTGGTCGCCAAACATGGGTTGCTGAATTCGGGTCTTCGGCTCAAGAATCTACGACCACCAGTGAGATGACAATGTGTTGAATGAACCATTCTCTTCTTTCATACAATAAACTGTCAAAAAAGAATAACAGAGTGCATTTTATACAAAAATTGAGAAAAATTGAAAAAAACAAAGCTTACATCTTCCATGCGCATTCGGGGTGCGAAACAAGTATACGTTTGGAACCTGAGCACACTTAATATTCAAAGTATAGTTGTGATTATTATCATGCTATGTTCATATTTCTTTATCTTCATTTATGAAAACTAGGCATTACTTAAGGGTTTAAATATTTACATCGAACTATCTTCCTAACATCGATAAACACATACTGGCACACGCGTAGCTACTAGACCCAGCGGCTCCCACACATAGTTACTTTCATCCGTCTTGAACTAATTTACTCACACATTAAGAGCAATTATTCCAAACGTTTCCAAACATGTAATCAAATTCTATAATGACAAGTGCCTTCGAATAAATTATTGAAATCTTTATGTGAAATCACGCAAACACAGTGGTAGAAGAAACGAGAAGCCGCACGGTCATGTGTATTGAAATGCCGCACATTTTCCATTCATACACTGTTTGTAGTGGGATTAACGCCAGCTTTCATACTACGGAGGGCGCATGTGGATATACAAAACGCTTCACGCACTGGAAGCAAGGGAATTTTAAAGGTAATATAAAGGCCTTTCCGGCTTCAGTGCGGGGTCGATATTAAACGCACTGTCAAGTAACCTTATAACGCGAGCGTGCTGTTTGAGTGAATGTGGAAGAATTTAGGCGAACGATATCAAGGTGGTTTAAGTACAGTTTGTGACACTCTTTTCGGTTTTCCGATGACCTCTTATGATATGACAGGCGACTTGTCTTCTCGAAGACAGCTTGCGTTTACGTTGGTAGCAGTTAAGGGGATGGGTAGGTGGCTCAGTACCCGAGGTTTAACTGGTCGTGGGTTCGAATCTTTGATAGATCACCATTATGAACTTCAAGCACGATGTCAGTGTTCGTGGGATTTATGAACATCACAAAAGACTGCCGCCCTCGGGTATGTGTATTGTACTCCCACATGAGTGAGTGAGTGAGTTTTACGCCACTTTTAGCAATATATCAGCAATATCAGGTCGGGGGACGCTTCACACCTCCTACCCAAGTTGGGAATCGACGTTAACCACCAGGTTACCCAACTGCCTCTAAACTAAACGACATGATAACCGCTACCCGGAGTGGCGTGAGTAATATAAAGCACATTTTGGTATTATTTTATACTTAAAAACGTTCAACTCATTTATCAGTCATCAACATTGTTTGATCATTTTGTCCGTCTGTTGTACAGTGCGCTATACAAGGCTATACAACGTGAGGGTCACTACAACGTGGAGGTCACTGTATTGCTAGACTGCATCTCTTACACCGTGTAGCGCACCTTGGGGTATCATTTCCCCGAGTGTTTTGTGTCCTTTTTTAAACCTCCAGTAGTTGTCAGCTGTACCCAGGTGTCATCTTTTTATACAACCACCTGTGTCTTCCACCTGAAAGGAGGTAATATCTCATTGTACAACAAGACAACACATACATGTATCAGCTGTACTCTGACTGATTCCAGAGCCGTGTACTGAACACGGCGATAATTGTGTCATCTAAAGAGGCAACTAACGGGATCGGGTGGTCAGACTCGCCGATTTGGTTGACACGTTATCCTAGCCCAGTTGCACAGATCGATGTCCATGCTGTTGATCATTGGGTCGTATGATTTTTTTTATAGACCGTAGCCATATTGCATTGATATTGCGACATCCAGCTGAAAGTGCTGAACACGTCAGATACAGCGTCAGTGTCAGGAGATGAAGCCTTGCACTGAACCTCCGGCCAGACGAGGGAAGGAAAAAAGAAGCCTTAAAGATGATCCTTGGCCAGGAATACCTTCAGCTGCCAGGAAATGTTGATAAAAGATGTGATGTTTGTAAAGATAATCGCCGACTTACTACACGTCACAAGGACTATACAGTAGGCATTACTCCTAACACAGCTGAGAACACTCCTAACACAGCTGAGAACACTCTGAAGGAATAAGCCATGACAAGGTTTCAACTGCTGGATATCAAGGACTCTGAGTCCTGGTTAGGAACCGCCTCGGTTCACGATCCTTTTTAGAAATTAAAGATTTTTTTCCCACTTTTCAGTCTGCCAGACGGTCTAGTTTGTAAAACAATATTTCCGTGTTAGACACAAACTCTCAGTGAGTGTCATTATCGTTCAGAGTATTTGCTACTCAATCGATTATGTCAGAGCGTTAAAGTTTCTTGTGTATATTTGACTTGAACTTTGTAGGTGCTTAAGCTACAAGTAAGCATAGATCGTCCATATCATGCATCAACATCTGGTGTAGAAAGGCGGTTTATCTGACATGTTTGCTGTAGGTTTAGTAACGGGTATGCTCATATATTCGGGTATAAGCCCCCGTACTTAATACCCGTAGATAGACATACCCTCAACCCTCGATACATTACACAGATAGCCGTACGTTATTGTCCGAGGCGTGTGTATCAAGCGGTCCAACTCGCCAACCCAATTATTCGGTTGATAATTATTGAGAATCTCGTGAACACTTCTGAAAAGCAAAAATAATTACTTACAAACCTCCAAAACATTAAGTTCGTCAAAACAACATCTCTCCCACACTCCCGCACACACAGGCAGATCACGTACACGCACAAAACACATATTAATTCCGGACCACATAACACTACTATCGTACAACCTTTAAAATAATATATATATATCGCGTACGTCTCCTAAAAAGATATATTACGGGGTATTTATTGAGTGGTGTTGATTACTTATCTGCAATGGTGTTCAACACTCGAGCAATTGTTCACTTCTGGGCGAATCGACGTCTGTTTCTTACGTTTGGCCTTTTGTTCATCGCCACACTCAGTAACATTCCAGCTATATGGCGGCGGTCTGTATGTAAGTAGTGGAACCTAGACCAGACAAACCAATGATCAACAGCATGGACATCGACCTACACAACTGCAATACGATCACACGTTTCAACCAAGTCAGCGAGTCTTGGAATGGAGGATTATCTGTCCTGAGTGAACCAGTGTTGAGGTTTAACGCGTTCCACGTTGTTATTAGGATATGTTCTAATTATATCACTTGAGCTTACTCTTAAACAGTGTTCTTGAACAGATCCCCTTAAGGACAAAACTTTATGGATGAGCAACGTCTTCAATCAGGTGGAACGACTTTTCGATACAGCTTATTGTATCGTTGTCAAGCAAGTAAGACAACTATACAAACTGCTGTATCGAAAAGTCGCCCAACCTGATTAAAGAAGTTGTTCATCCATAAAGTTTTGTCCTTATCTGATTCACCAACTTCTAAACACCAACTCTCAAAGAAGTCAGATCCCGATAGTTGCCTTTTACGACAAGCAGTGGTTCCTGAAGATCAATTCTAACCCGGATCCTGACGGGTCCGACCTCAGTAATTCAACTTTGTTTCCACTATCCCGTTCAACACATTTGCACTACCAAGGCCAATTCACACTCAAGGGTCTCGCAAGCAAGAACTTCAACCACTGAGCTACCCAACGCTGACCTTAACCTCTCACAGCTAAACTCACAACTCTCTGATAATTCTCACGGTTAAATACACAGGTCACAATCTTGAGAAGCTTGCATGGGCGATTAATGACTATGTAAGATAGGACACGACCACGTTTTGGCGTGTGACATTAGGTATCTCCAGAGAAACCCCAGACTACACATTTGATTAATTTCCACTAGGGAATATCTTAGTAGCATATGAAGGAATGTATATCATCTGTATACTAGAGCTTAGCTTGACAGAATAGAAGTGTTTACGACGGTAATAACATTAAACCTTTGCGCTGATAACACTTTTTTTTTCAGCAATAGCCATTGAACGTACTCCTGATAATGTTGAGGACATACAAAAACTGACTTTTATTGATTTTTTTTTAATTCATTATATCCGATGTCAACACTTTGAGAGTTCTAAAACACACCCGTAATATATTGAAATCAAATCTTATAGCACACATGTCGACGACTACAATGCCTTTAAAGGTAGCTTACAGTCATTGGTATAATCGGAACTGTTGAAACAAACTTTGAAGTCTGTAACACTGTTCATTGAATTACCTTAATGAAAACCCAGTTTATTCTATCGTGGCTAGAAAACATAATAAAACGAAACAGGCGTGGCCAGTTTCAAATATATGGTAACATCAAAACAAAAAACTATTTCCTGGTTATCCAGTCAAATCCCACAGAATCATTTATGCCTTATTTATCGCCCTCAGGGTGAAGGTATAGCCTTCGAGCGTTATGAGTTGTGGTTTATTCTGGTTGGCTACCGTTTCTTGGAATCGAGGATTATCTGTCCTGAGTGAACTAATGTTGAGGCTTGACGCAATTCCATGTTGTTAGTAGGATATGTTCTAATTATATCATTTGAGCTTACTCTTAAACAGTGTTCTTGAACAGTGGCACACTACGGACATAACGTTTATGCCAGGGTGCATCAGCAGAATGTGGATTCGAATCCTACAATGGAGACGCGAGTGGCGATTTTGATTTAGCTGAAATGTTGTCAGTAGCGGCGTAAAACAATACACAGGAACCTCAAGTATCAGTATCAGATTAACAACATACTATAATGTATTGTACGAATTTATATGCTGCTGCAAACAGGATGATATACGTGTTGGTGTTGACATACACCACTGAGGCTGTACACAATTCAAAGTCAACGAGATAACTCAGTACACGAGAGGCTAAGTTTGTTTATTTATAGTACGTACAAATAACAACAATGTTCCTACACTGTACACAAGGTTTTTACCCAAAGCGAAATGTCATGACTGTCGTTACCAGCAACGTCTCATTGTGCAATATCTTTTAGCTATATGGCGGCGGTCTGTAAATAATCGAGTCTGGACAAGACAATCCAGTGATTGAAATCATGAAAATAGATCTACGTAATTGGGATACAATGGCCTGTGTCAACCAAGTCATTAGTTGCCTCTTACGGCAAGCACGGATGTAGACGACCAATGCTACAAACTATCGACTGTATTTCTTACAGGAATATAACGCACGGGTCACAGGTCACAGATTAATTGGGGTAGTCGGGTACTCTTCTGGTTAAAGCGTTCCCTCGTCACGAAGAAGACCCGGGTTCGATTTCCCACATGGGTTCAATGTGTGAAACCCATTTCTGGGGTTCCCTGCCGTGATTTTGCTGGAATGTTGCAAAAATAGCGGCGAAAAATTATACCCACTCACAGATCAATCTGCATCTCTAATTCATTATTCGCATGCGTTCTCGTTCAGGTATTGCCTCCCAGTCGGCAGTCCTCTCAAAGTATACACGTGGCGGATGCTGAACCTTGGACTTGAACAGACACACAGCAGCAATGATGGCCAGAAGGATGATAACGGCGAAGGAGACTGACACGTACGTCTTGTTGAAGGTGTATTCGTTGTTATTGACAGAATTGTTGTCATTGACAGAATTACTGTTATTGACTGCGTCATTGCTTCTTATTGGGTTCACAGCGATGTACATCATAACGGTAAGCCCTTTGTCAGCCAGGGCGGCGATGTGGGCACCATCGCCCTCAGGAACAGATATTGCAATAATTCTTTCATCTGTAACAAAAGAATAAATATAAGTTACAGAATGTAATTCTCTTTATTGTGTGAATGAGGACATAGTCAGTATGTCCAAAGTGCTGCGATTTCCTCTGTAGAGTTGCGCACCTTGGCCGTTCCAAACAAACTAAGTTTCTCGAGGTGATTAGCCTCTTCTTCTGTTCATTATTGACCTACCAAATATATCTATACATACTTAGAAAGAGCCGTTAATACCACAGTTTGGACTATCCCAACCACATATATGAGAGAATCTAAAAAAAACCAAACTATCAAATCTCAACCAGGCAAACTAATGACTGAAAGCATGAGCAATATAATACACACACTGTCTGATCCTCAATCCATCTCTCACGACCACTCTCACAAACAATAGGACTTCATCCACAACAACTCCTCACAGCATCTGTTATTTGAAGACCAGCCACTTAATATTCAGGTCAGATCGTGCTAAGGGAGAGGTTTTGGTTGAACACGTTTTTTCACCAAACACCGAAGACATCCTTCTCTAGAAAGGAGAGCCTAGCTGAAACAAGCTGTCTTTAAGTACTAAAAGATAGTACTCCTGCAGACGACGATCTATGCTGGGAGTGCAAAAGCATGATTCTTTTCAAAACGCGTACGTTTACCCCTTGTAAATACCTGCGTGTTATCAAAAGAAGTCGTATAATGGAAGCTGCTGCAGCTGCTGTTGCTGCTCCTCCTCCTGCTGCTACTACTACTACTACTACTACTACTACCACTTCTACTATCACTTCTATGACGGCTACCATTCCGACTATATGACAGCGCTGTGTAAAAAATGGAGTATGAACCAGATAATGACTTGCTTCAACCGAGTCAACGACTCTAACAAGGCGATACTGTCAGTGTTCTCAAAATGACTAGATACTTCTCAAGATAAGACCAAAACGCTTGGGTATACAAACTAGATCCAAATTACCTACCACCATGTTCCACGAAATGCATATCCTTCCAAGCAGGACCACTACCATAGACGACAATGGCGGAGGCATTGTATTCTTCAGCCGTGGTTCTCGTCCCTGACATGGGGCACTGGCCATGGGCGACCAAGGCCACCCACTTCACGTCTGGTACTGCCATACTGTAATCATCACAGCCGACAGATTTAACGTGGACGACAACACCACTCACATGTTGCGACATTGTCGACGTAACACCATCTACAAATCTTCCCTTGTCGCTTTCATACCATAGCGTGTCATTGGTTGTCTCCTGTTTGTAAGATATATTGAAATACACCTTGTACTGTGTCTCTGCCAGCGTCGTCTCTAGAAACGGCGATAGTATCAGCATCACCATTGTCATCTTGAAGAAGAGACTTGTCTTTCGTAGCCATATTGGATATTTGATTGTTTCTGGGACAGTTCTAAAACCATTGTCCATTCCGTTACAACAACTCTTCATGGTGGGACTTCCAAGCCCCGTATTAGTACATAATGACTTCTGCACTTTTTCCTGTCGTGTGAGGTAAATGTATGGTCTATTTTAATCACCACTGGTCATCGTGATTCATAACGTTATACCGTCAGTGTTTTTGATTTTAGCGTTGAATTCCATCTGCAACAACAAACTGACACTTGATGGTGTGTCTTGAAACAGTAATATATCTTTTAAACAGTCTAATATAGAACACATTATGTAGTTTTGGCCGCTACGACCCGAAACACGTTCAGTTCTCGAGTGACGTCACGCTATTGACATTGCCTTACAACGGTAATCTGTGAAGGTCACAACGAAGGTGAGGCGACGTCAAGAGGGTTTGTTCAGTTTATGCGCATGCTAATGTGGGCACGTTTGCACTTCTCACACACACACTTAGTCTTGCATTCAGAACTATACAGCACTGTCCATTTTTAGAAGTGAGTTCTTCTTTTCTGTAAAAGGGTTAACACTCCCGTACCTTAAATCGGAATTTGAACACCCGTCGTTTACAATGAGATAAATGTGGGTGTGACTTCAACAATATTGTATCCACTTCTATTTTTCTATACCGATGATATTTTCAATAGTTACCGTTCACTTAACAAATGATCCAAACATTTTAATGAAACAGCTTAGGAGAAAAAGACTAACAACACAGTCGAATGACAAATGGAATGCAAGTGAGAGAAATTTTTGTCAGAACTTAGTTGAAGTAAAATGATTGACACTTGCAGTAACTGGTCGAATCTGGCATAGTGAAACCATGACCGGCGGGAGGGGTGTTTGCTTAGATTAGGCACTTAACCACCAGCTACTTAAAGTAGGTGGGCGAGACTTCTAGTCATCAGACATCCGTTCATTTCGTCATTCATAACAATCATTTTGTCTAGGACTCAGAGGGGCTAATGATTTTGTTGATATAAATGAAACCCTCTTTTAAAATGGTGATGTCGACTGTGACATAGTAAGATCAGTGAGTTTACAGAGTGTACAGTGACTGTCTTACTACAGAGATCCACCTAATGGAATTCTCAACCTCAACACACACCTCGCACACCTGAAAGATCGGTAGCAGTCTCGCCTGTAGGGACTGGGTAAGTTCAGTTTTACGCCTGTTTTAGCAATATCCCAGCATTATCACAGTGGAGGACACCATAAATGAGCTTCACACATCGTAACCATGAAGGGAATCGAACCTTCTGTTTGGGTGACGAGCGAACAACTTAACCAGTAGGCTACCCCCACTGCCCGCTCTCGCTAGTAGTGGCAGCAACAGCCTGAATTTGAACACTCGTGCACGTGCACTCATTGACGTCACGTGAGAACATTGAGCGAAGTAACAGTATCGTAATATCGATATATTCAGGAAATAGTAAAGTTTAGTCGAAGATTGTTTGTGTTAATTATTAAAGTTTGATTCTAAAATGAGTTTTCCATAAATCCCAGATGTATAGTCGTGTTTGAAGAAATAACTGTAATTTTATAATAATTGTTATTTCACCCGTTTGTCAAAAATCAGCTGTTGTTATTCAAACAGACAAATTATACCCCACACACAAATACAATTTTGTTGAAAAGATCTGTTTGGCTTTGAGATCTATGATTATACATCAAAACACTAAAACGGAATTTTAAAAGTTCTTCTGGTTTGTTCTTTTTAACGGTATCTGAGCCAAAAATGGTTCTAGCCTTAGTCATCAGTCGCATCGACTATTGCAACTCCTTACTTGTTGGTGCAACCCAAACCCAAATACACAATCTTTAGCGCATTCAAGATGCAGCTGCTCGAAATGTCACGAAATCCAGAAAATACTTTGAAGTTAAGCTTCTCTCTCCATTCCCTCCACTGGTTGCCGATCCAGTACAGGATACAGTATAAACTTCTGTGCCTAACGTTTCAATGCCTCTCTCGATCTGCTCCTTCATATCTTGCTGCTTCACTGACCGTTCATCAACCTTCTCGAACATTCCGCTCCCTGGGCATCAACAGCCTGGAATCAACTGCCTCAACATCTGCGGGATTGTAATGAACTCTCCAATTTCAAGTTCCAACTAAAAAACCCTTCTCTTCAAAACTGCCTTTTCCCTGTAGCTTTCCTCTCCTCCATTAGTGTCTGCGCTTTGAACATGTATAACACATGGAAAAATGCGCATTATAAGTATATTATTATTAATAATAATACGGACTTTTTACTGTACAACTCGGTTGTCAAATGGTGTTGACATCCAAGAAATTGTGATATTTGTTTGTTTGTTTGTTTGCTTATTGTTCGACGCCGCCCTCAACAGCATCCCAGCTCTATGATTCTGAAGATAATCGAATCTGGACCAAACAATCCAGTGGTCAACGGCATGACCATCGATTTATGCAGTTGGGATGCAATGACATGTGTCAAACAAGTCAGCGATCCCGATCCCGTTAGTCGTCTCACAAGCCGAGAATGTTGAAGATCAATTCTAACCCGGATCTTCACGGGTCGAGAAAAGAGTTGAACGAAACAGGCTAAGACTACATGTAGAAACGTATCAGACCGGGGAAACTGACATTGAGTTCAAAGTAAACTTCCTCTACCACCTACACTATCAGTCTACAAGCGACAAGATATACTGATTCAGTCATAACATCTGTATTGTCTTGTTACTGATACAGAACTTCGGGCCATATAATTTAGATTATATTCTTTAAGAGGCGTATTGCTTCATTTGATTCCAGGGTAGGTCCTCATTAGCCCATACGAGGCGACTAACGGGATCGGGTACTTTCTGACTTGGTTGACACATGTCATCGTATCCCAAATGCTTAGATCTATGTTCAGGCTGTTGATCACATGTTTGTCTGGTCGAGACGCGATTATTTTGAGTCAGTCTCCATATAGCTAGATTATTGCTGAATGCGGCGTAAATCAACAAACCACAGTCGACCAGTGCTGACTAATGAGTGAGTGAGTGAGTTTAGTTTTAAGCCGTACTCAGCAATATTCCAGCTATATGGCGGTGGTCTGCAAATAATCGAGTCTGGACCAGACATTCCAGCCTGGCCACCAGATCCCGTTAGTCGCCTCTTACGGCAAGCTTAGTCACCTTGTGTGGCAAGCATAGGATGCTGAAGACCTATTCTTCTCCGGATCCTCACTGGTCTGGTGCTTAAAGCCAAAGACCCGGGTTCGATTCCCCACATGGGTACAATGTGTGAAGCCCATCTGTGGTGTTTCCCGCCGTGATATTGCTGGAATATTGCTAAAAGCGGTTTAAAACTATACTCACTCGCTCACCTTTGATACAAAATAATTGGAGTAAAAATCATAAGCTTCATTCACAATATGTAATACATATTTAGAGTGAGTTTGTTGCCATATTCGTCAAAAAAAAAATGGTATGAATGGGACACAATATACAGAAAAGTCCGGTTATAACGAACTTAAAGGGGCCACTAATGGTAGGTAACCATAAGTTCGTTATACGAATTCCAACTACAACGCCAGCGAATGTCTGCAAATACTGTGTGCATCGTAAAACTAAACTCGCTCACTCACTCCGGCTAAAATTTGAAGCAGTGGCTTGGACAAATGAAATTATTAAAAAAAAGATAAAATGATAAAAACAAACAAACAAACAAAACCCCAAAACAAGACATACATGTAAAACTACAACTGTACGTTATGAAGATGTATGTGAATGAGAGAGGGTTCGACTAATAGACTCTATTTCGGTTGTAATGTGTCGGTGTGATGGCGCGATGTGCCTTTACAACTCTATCACGACGGGGCCGTGAAAGCAAATAACGTATTAACGACCCATAATTACGGGTGGTACATAAAATGCGTAATTTAAGTGTTATTTGCACTATTACTAAACCCACTTGAATGCCTAACAGCAACTTGGGAGTTGCTAGAGGACTCCCTAATCTTACCGTCCTCACCGGACAAAGTACTGGTCCATTCATCCGCTCAATCCTGATGGCTGCCTTTTGTAAAGTCGTTTAACACGCAACACAATAAGGTTCGATGTTCAGAAGCCAGGCACTTGCAGCTTCACGCAGCTGTAATGGGTCAGTGATTGTGTAGGATTATCTAGGGTGAGGCCTGACTCAGGTAAGTGCGGAGCCCCACATACAATGATAATGGTAATGGGTTATGTGGGTGTTCCTGAAACCGCGAGATAATCATAACGGATGTGCAACATTTCATAAGTGTAGTTGCTTTCATCGTTAAATGATGTAGTGGCTTGTGGCATCCTGAAAGATATATTTTACTGAACAAGGCGGAAGATGTTTGTAGATTTAAAGGAAGATATAATCACATGAGACTGTCCCCATCTTGGGGTAGAGGACAGCTATTGATCACGACACAAAGCCGGATGTTCCGATCAGTGCAGGATCTGTGTCCCGTTCCTCATGGCGACCGTAGTACTACGAAAGTCGTAAGTCAATGATAAAGTGTTGGAGTTACGACTGCCGGAGTGCTACGATCGCCTTGAGGAACGGGCCTGCCCTATACGTTGGACACCGTGACGATTATCGTCAATCACATTAACAAAGGAACTTTATTCCTGCCATATTGATGTCTTCATTCAGATGCTGCTGGTAATAGAATTGATATTTCATATTTCAGTTAAGGTTCTGCATCACCCACCTACGACATGATGCATTCCTCAGGGACCAGCGTGACCAAAGGCTCAGTGCTGTGAGTCAGTTTAGGACGCTCCTATCAATATTCAAGCAGTATAGGGGACGGGATAGAGATACCAGAACTCAGTACAAATAATATCTTTCATCCTGGGCAGGGAAACGCAGCTTGACGAGATCCTTGGGGGTAGTGGGGTAGCCTAGTTGTTAAAGGGACTCGTCATGCTGAAGACCTGGGTTCGATTCCCTACATGGGTACAATGAGTGTTGTCCATTTCTGGCGTCCCCGCCGTGATATTGCTGGAATGCTGCTAAAAGCGGCCTTGAACCATACTCATAAGTTGTGTAATCATGTCTTCAATGTCTTCATCATAACAGACGTGCGGACCGTAGTGGTGCGTATTGATTGCTGGAGTCAGCAAGTGAAGCTATTATGTCACTCAAAGAACATTCGTCTCAACTCAGACAAACTTATGCTTCGCACAAAAGAAGCTGCCATCATAGGATATCTCTGAGTCTTCTGATATATGCAAGCCATTACGTCAGCTCACGACGAATGACTGTTGGGATTGGAACCATGCACACAATGAAGTCTTCAGTACTGAAGTACTATGGCAGTGAAGAAGATTTGACACTACAATGTGATGCTTCAGACACGACTTGGTGCAACCATCCTGCAGTGTGGCCAACCCATCGCATATGGAAGCAGAGCTCTCACTCAGACGGAGAAAAACTGTGCCCAGATTGAGAAAGAATTGCTGAGCATAGTTTAAGGCTTCTCCAAATTCCACTAGCTTGTAAATGGGTGCACGGTTACTGTTGAAAGTGATCACAAACCCCTTGTGAACATTCAGCACAATCTTCTCCTCGCAGCACCCAAGAGACTCCAGAGGATGATTCACTCACTTTAGAACGACTACTAAATTGTCTTCAAACGAGGCCAGGACATGCATCCTGCTGTCACGCTGTCACGCATATACTTACCTCAATTTAAACTTTCAGATCAACACAAGATGGAAGAAAAAGAAGTGCAATCAATTAGAATGGTTGAATATTTACCAGTCGTGGATGAAAGACTGGAAACTATTCAGGCTGAAAATGAAGTGGATGAGCCACTACAAGCTGTCAAATCCACGACACAGTCATCATGGCCAAACAAACAGAAAGAAATTCCAAATCTGGCAGCTCCATACTTTCACTTCCAAGTTGAACTCTCAATCAAGCATGGGATCATATTCATAGATGTTGGTGTGAGATTCCCAAAAATCATCGTCCTGAAATTCTCTAGCCTCTGCACTGCTCTCACGTTGGAATAGAATTTTGCTGACGCTGAGCAAAAGAGTGCATCTATTGGCAAAACATGAATTCAGAAACAACTGACTACATCACCAAGTGTGATATCTGCTGAACGTTTGAGATAAAACAAAGAAACGACTTGTATCCCACTTCTGACACCATGTTTAGTTATTGTCGAGTCCCAGATAATCAAGGACAAGAACACTATTGACTCTTCAGCATGACATCTATTGTGGTTGCCGCCATGTACAGGAAGGGAAGAGCACTCACTCTCAATTATGTTATAGTTATCGTAGTGCTCTCGATAGACAATTATCGTAACACTGAGCACACAAGCCGTTCCAAGCTGTTTGATCCAAGCAGTTTGCTGATAATGACATACGAGCAAAGCCACACCTCAGAATAATCAACTGCACCTGCAAGTCTTGTGACGTGCTACTTCTGATACTAACCCTTTGCACATGCCAAATTGTGATATGAGAGACAGGGCCCAGTTTACTTCTGGTACCAAATTTCCAGTGACACGCACATATTAAAAAACACTTAATAGTTCAAATTTGCAGGACTGCCAAATACAACTTTCCTTGACCGAACAAAGTGTATGTCTTTTTTTGCATCACCAATACACTAAGAATCCTTAGCAACCTATTCCTTGAATAAGAAGCATCTTAATTCTCATCCTTATCACCCTTAGATTGAGTCACTGCACCGCAGTGGTGTAGGACGATGCTGATGCTGTAAACCACAGATTTCTGTCCTTGATTATGACAAGTGGTTGTGAAATGGCTCTAACATCACTCACATATGCACACATTTTCAAAGACAGACATTAAGCAAATACAAGCAAACCCATTATCAGTAATTTTCTTTATTCACAAATTTAACAATCATAAATCTTGTATTTTCACTTATTGAAACAACAGTGACACAGAAATATTTTCCCATTTCCTTTTCATTTGCAATGCACTGTCAACACAAGCAGAAAACAGGTGCAATGCTTTGATCTTTTCAAAACATTTGGAGGCAAAGATTACATAAAGCCAGGTGAAAATGTCAACAGGTGAATGCACACTCCATAAGACACAATTGACATTTTTCTGCCAATTGCTTACCTTGAAGCACAGGTTCTGCCTTATTCAAGCTGTGATTAACAATCTACACGTAAAAACAATATTTATGAAAAGCATCTGAAACAAGGAAATGATTATGTTCTTTGGTGAATAAATAATATGTTCATGTGAGAAAAGTAACTTTATTTTGGTAAACTTGTTTGCTATGAATTTCAGCTAACTTTCATGTATTTATATCCTTCATCTTTTGTCTTCATGAAATATATTGAAAGCAGTACATATTGAATTCATATTGTTTTCATTCCTACCAAATTATAAAGTACTGAATATTTTCAACAGAACTAGCATAACATGGGAAAAACAGTTAGTGAAGGTCACCTTCACTGATTGATTTAACACTTAGGTGAAAATGTTAAGTTTCATAATATTTTCTTGTAAAATAAACATATTAAACTACCAACCGAAAAAACATGTCACTTTGGGTTGGGTACAGAAGAAATTAAACTTCAAAACAGTGTTTCCAGTGGTCACACATACTGTTAAATGTTACTATCTTTCAAACTTGATGAATACATATTCCACATGTTGTGTAAATACATACTCATGGAAACAAATAAGGCAACACCTGAAAGTACAGGTGTTCCTTCATTCCTTTCCAGGTTTACTCAGAACCTTTGTATTGCACTGTGGATGAAATTCTGGAAATAAACAAGGGAACACTTGTACATTCAGGTGTTCCCTTACTTCTTGCCATGAATCTGTACTGATATGCTCAGTTGGGTCTGGCAGATGATGAACAGACAGAGTTAAAGACAGAAGCTCAAACTAACAATGTCAAGGTCTGAAAAGTTCACACCAAGGTCAACACATGAACCACTACATTGGAACCAGCAAAAAAGGTAATCTCCACAAAAAATATCACAACTAGCGTAGCACTTTGATGCAAGAATCAACAAACCATTTGAAAAAAAACACAAACATAAATTTCACACTTCTTTCACAAGAAAATAAACAAAATCACCTGACATACTTCTTCTTCTGTTGAGGATCATATATATATATATATATATACATAAACAACAAGTACAATGTTCAAAAGCATCGTTAGTACACCAAGTACCTCTGATGACTCTCATATTGTGCACATTTCTTAAGGCCTCAGTGCATCTCATCATATATTTCTCCATGGCTTTAAGAGTTGTGCCCCCTAATTTTGTTTCATCATCATACATATCATTCAATATTTCAAAGATGGCTGCCATGGTGGTTCTACAGTTGACTGCAAATGAGCCTTGAAAAACCTAGGTTGCAACCTCACAGCTTTCATAAACTAGCCAGAAGTTCTACAGCTTTCACAACCACCTAGGCTTATGTTTGAATATTTCAGATAGCTACATCTCTAAAAACATTTAGTCTCATGAATTTTAAGAAGCCAAGTATTCTTCAACTTCTACTATTTACCTTGTCCAATATGGCAATTGTTAATATACTACCATCAAAAGTTTAGATTCACCAGTGTAAATATAGTCACTTACTTCAGTCAACTGTTTTAACTAATTTTCTTTCTAACTGAAAATATTCCTCACTGGCTAAAGAATACTGTTCATACATGAAGAGATGTTTTTGTAAGACAAATGCGTAATGCTGAAAAGATTGCTGTTGTGAGTTCAATAAATGAGGAAACTCAATGAAACTACATATTTATACATAACTTATAGCAAGTGTTTTCAGTAAGTGAAATATTTTGATGGGGAGTATTTTACATGTTAACATGTAGTTATATTGTATACTTTACAGTTTATTTTCAATCGTCTTTGTGTCTTGTAAGAAAACTGATGGACGAATGCCAGTTTTTAAAAATAAAGTTCCATACTTACTGCACAATATGCTGTAACCTAACTTATGACACTTTAATAAACTTTTTTGTCAAATATTCAGAAACACACATCTGAGAAATTATTTGTTGTTTTAATGTGCAGAAAACATACAGCAGATCGCCCCTGCTTGAAATCAAACATATGTTCTGATGGTCACTCTGCAGTAAATAGCTTACCTGAGCTTACTGAGGTGTCCAACCCATGGCAGACTTTCCCATCAACCAGATTGAACACATCAGCTGTGTCTGATCTAATGAACATGTCTATCTATTTATGACCAAGAATGGAGGTCTATGTTCAAGGTGAAGAAGCAAACGAATCAGTCAATTTCACGTCCACCTTGTTTGCAAACTAGGGCAGATAATATACATTAAAACATGGCAATAACAAGATGCCTGCTCTTGAAACTTGCAAGAATGCATGCAGAAATGCATTTCAAACTTTTTATTACTGACAGTTGCTCCAAGTTGTAAGGGTTAGAAATGAATCTGTGTCATGTTATCACTATCCATGTCTAAAACATAACTATTTTTGCACAATACATGTACTTATTCTTGGAAATTTGACAAGACACTGACTGATGTACTGAAATGTGCTTAGAACTGGAAAGATGTGCCATTGGGCAACCACAGTGTGCTCATGCTTGTTGATTACTTACTTCTTCAATACAAACATTTCCTGAAAATTTGGTTAACTAATAACATTACTGGTTCATATATTGAATGTCTTTGCTGTCCTAATAGCAAGGTAGTGTTGTCACCACTGAGATGGTGATGTCCTAAAGTGAGTGAGTGAGTGAGTGAGTAAGGCTTTGTGCTGCTTTTAGCAATATTCCAGCAGTATCATGAAAGGGACACCAGACGTGGGCTTCACACTCTAAGCCCATGGGGAACTGAACCCTGCATGACGAACAAATCCTTTAACCACTAGGCTACCCTACTGCCCTATTGGAAGTAACCAAGTCAGTTGAAAGTACCTTGTTATTTGAAATAAAAGGCCAGCTTTGAGAAAGGCAGGGAAAGGTGCCAATGACTTGGATGAAAACTTTAAGACTTGGTACAGTGCTCATTAACTGACTATCATAAGAGATGATGATAATTTCAGAGTTCAATACTGGTTGATTCTGGCAATGCAATAAATGTCAACTTGGCTAAATAACAACTGGTGCAATGAGACATGAAGAGATCAGACAAGCAGCTGTGGAGTGACTCCCCACATCACTGGGTCTGAAACTACACATGGGCAGCTAGACCCAGAGAAAACAAGAGAAAGGGATGAACAGCTCATGATTATGTCACTCATAATACAGAACAAACAATAAAACAATCAAATCAACAATGCCATTCATATCAGGCACTAAAGACGTGTCCCTGACAAGTCAACAACAAACAAACGTCTTCCTCTGAACTACCCGTGCTTCTCATACATGAAATACCCTGGCCTATGCAGTACTGTAGGACAGTGGATCACTATGGTAACAGACCTGTAAATCATTCATTCTTAACTGAAACAGTGGAAATAATTTCTACTGGTGCCATTCTTCAGGTCCGTTCTCTGTGTGCTTGTTTCAACCATCCTGAACAAAACTGTAATCAGTAGACCCTGACCACAAACATTTCACACTTTCTGTCCACGGTCCAAATGTGTTTGACTGCACCACACAGTCATTATATTAATTTCAAGCTACTTTATGGACTTCCTGCAAGTAATGTCTTCCAAAGAAACAAAAACGTGAAAAACCAAACCCTTCCCACCCGAGGTTTGGATGTCCTGAAATTTGTCTGATAAATCCTAACGCACAAACATATACAGAAGAACAAAAGCGTCTCTTGGTCAGCAGCAATGGCAGCACACTGACCATCAAACATGTTGGGATATGCCCTTGTCACTGGATGCCCGAGGGACATAGTATTACATATCGGTGTACAAGCAGACTATACAAGGCCAGGAGGCTGGGCCTGATGACATATCTCACTACGTCATCAAACACCCATCAGTGCTCATGCTTTCAACAACTGGTTTGCTGTCTACAGTCACTAGCAATGCTGCTGACATATTGCTCACTGCAGTGTCATTCAAGCACAGTACAAGGTTTGAAGACCAAGGCGAGGCTTATTATGGCTGTATGGGGTAACATATTAACACAGCTAGCTTGGTGAAATGAAACCACATTATGACTTTACGGCTCTAGACTGTTACACAACAATACCAGTCAGTATGTGTGTCTGTGTATTGATTGTACCAGTCTAGTGATGTGTAGCACACACTTCACTTGAAAATCTGGAGTATTCCCAGTCTGATGATAAATAGCCTGAACTTGATTAAAATTAAGTTTGATGTCTTCTGATTTGTGCTGATTCTATCAATTTTATTGTCAGTTCACACACAGTCACAAATTTGGATGTAGATATATGCTGAAAAAAGTATTAAGAGGAGGCAATCTATTTTCACTTTTGTGCCAGTGAGCAAGATTAATTCTGGGCAAAGTCAGTGACAAAGGAAACAAAACAAGAAGACAAAGTCATCAATATCCCCCACAATTGCAAAATATCCTTCATGAATATGTCTACAAGTTTTGGCTATGCCAAATGTTTTGTTGGTGTGTACATAGAAAAGTGGATGGAAAAGTGAAAGGAGCACAACCACCAACTTCAGTCAAAGTCCGACTTGTTGCCATGGAAAAGCCAAAATGTTTTAATCAGAACTAAAAAATTACCAAAAGGCACCAGTACACCAATAGACCAAGCCATGTGCCAAGTGTGGTGATGACACAGTAAACAGTTTTAGAGTTCTGTTCCAGAAAAGAGCACAACCGCCAATTTCAACCCAAGTCAAATTTCTTGCCATGAAAAGCCAAAAATACATTATTCAGAATTCAAAAACTACCAAAAGGCACCAGTACACCACCACATCTATCTATATATCAAGTCTGATGAAGAAATAGGGAACAGTTTTAGAGTTTTGTTGCAGACCAAGAGCACAACCATCAATTTCAGTCAAACTCAAACTTGTTTCCATGGAAGCGCCAAAAATTTTTTATTCAGATTACCAAAACCACCAAAAAGCACCAGTACACCACCAGATCCATCTATGTGCCAAGTTTGGTGAAGAAATATTGAACGGTTTAAAGTTCTGCTCCAGAAAAGATAAATGCGAATGGACATGTGGACACAGAGGGATGGAGCGCAGATAATACCCCTGGCAAAATGCGTTGCGTGGGATAATGATGTCAGTTCTGAAGCTAAGGTGTAGAATGGGTTCAGGGTATCTATCATCATACCATGGACAGGTGCATGGTTAACTGAAGATAAACAAAACAGTTCTAGCATGTAACAGCTCCTATGTACATCTAGCAACTACCTAAACTCTGGATATCTGATAGCAATCCTATAGTCTCGTTGGATCACCAGGACAGTCTACATTCCCTGTTTCAATGAAGTTTAAAATGTATTTCATAATTTCTCATCACAGAACAGCTGACAACTTGTTTAAGTGATATTTTGAAAATCAGGGAACACAAACTTTACAGAAAACTTAGTCATTTTATGATTCTCACATTTCAGCTTGACAATGGTACAAGAATCTGTATTGAAACGTCACACTCAGTGCTGCAGCCAGGATTTCCTTGGAAGTGTACAGTTGGCACATAACGTAAGAAAATGTGGGCCAACAGCCAAAAGTGTTCATGGTCACTATGTGTGGTATTCTTTTCAGATTGTCAGCCAAATAAAAATCTGTAATTCTTGTTTTTGACATTTTGACAGCCAAAAAGATCTGTGAAATGAGCTCCTTGCAGTGTACAAGCTATGTGCAGAGCTTAGGTGGCACTCACTCTGATTCTGGAAGTTTCAATATTTTCAGTTTGATTTCTGAATGTGTGACACAACTTTTAATGAAAATAGAAATATTCAGAACTAATTAAGCACCAAGACAAGTACAATTAGCAGGAATCCAGCAATTACACAATCTGGTTGCAGCGCCACATACTCATGGAATACAGAGATTGTCATCCATAGAGTTTGTTCATTAAAGAACAGCTGACATATATCATGACAGATATCATGACATATATCATGACAGACATCATGACATATATCATGACAGACGTCATGACATCATAAGAATCAAGTTTCAGACTTCTTTGCAATTTTAGATTAAATAAAGTTTTCTGGACATACATGCTCTGAATGGTCATTATTGTTGACAAATGATAATCACTACATCACACGCAAGATACTGGATGTCTTGCTAGAATGTCACACTGGCCAAAACTGAGAAGAAGACTTGAACTTAAACTTGACTCTCTTTTTCTGGTGAACATTTGATGAGCTTGCTGAGCTCCCTACGCTGATGTGATGTGACGGCAAAGTGCAGGGCCCAGAGCACAAGCAGGTTATTGAATGCATTCTTTGAGTCTCCATCAAGGTGTGGACAAAGGCGACAGATGTCCAACAACACCTTCACACTGTCAAATGGGTTAGGAAAAGAGACCTGAAAAGAAATTAAAGATGTCCATGAAAAATGTAGAGCATGATCCATAGAAATCTGAAAGTCCTTAGCATACATCTGTTTTTCACTGCCTACTGTTATGTGTTTATCAGGATACAATAAGTTTTTCATTGAAATGCTTGTACAGTCAAATTGATCCTCAAAACACATTGCCCTGATATGATCATTCAAAGATGACCATGCAGACAAAGCCATATTAGAGAAAATGTTTTCTAAAAATCACAGTCCTTAAAATGTGACATAGGAACAGACATTTCAGCTGGGTTTATGAACCTCTTCTATAAATAAATAAAGTTGAAGACATATATCATCTAGATTAAAGTAAATCACATTTGATGATTGTTAAGCTGGCTGCTGCCTGTCACACTTAGCTAGATCCTAAAAGCAAGATCATATGAAATTTATCAAAGTCTACTCACCACAGAGCTGTCCGGTACCCGCTTCAGTTCATGCATCACATACTCCTGCTCCTCCTTCAGTACTGCCATGGTAACATAGGGCCTGAAATACTTCTCGTTGACAGGCATGCCATACCACTCATCTGGTACATTGATGTACTTGGCTGGATTCAACATGCAGCTGGCCTTCCTTGGACGTAAGTCCACATTCTCACAACTGTGGGGTTCATCTTCCCAGAGAACCTTCCGTGACTTGGCAAAAGTTTCTGTCCCAGAAAAGGACACTAACTCAATGTCTGATGGATCAACAGGGTTGCAGAGACTGGCCACAGTACCTGCTGCAGCAAGACCATCCTTGAGTCCATTAGGAACAGTGAAATGTGCTGAGGATGGTGATGATGGCGATGCTGCATGAGCACTTGCCCCATCACCAGCCTGACTTGATCCCGCATTTTCTGCATCCTTTCCACCACTGCTGAACCCATTGATGAGGCTGTTACTGTTCTCTCCTCCAGCAGCTTGTTGAGGTACTCTTTTAAATCCACTTGATTGGTAGTCCTTGGACTTATCTGCCAGCAGGTGTTTGGAGATGGCTTTATGGATATAGCCAAGAGTCTCTGTCAGAGAATGTTTTTTGGCCTGTATATCCCATAGTAGGCCTCTGGATATCTGTTTAAGTTTGGTGATTGATAACAACTGAACAGTGTCAGCAGTTTGGCACTTTTTGGATACATTACTTTGGTCATCGCTTTCAGATGGAATGGAATCCTTATCCAAGGCACTTTGCCCTCCTTGGGCACCCTCAGCATCCGTCCCACTTGCACCTTCCAAGTCACTTTCACGCTTCTCGCTGCTTACCACAGCCTTGCCTACTTCATTAGAAACCTCTTTGGTATCACTTGGAACATCTGCCTGACCTTGACCAACTGAAATAGATTGACCTTCCACAACACACTGACCCTGATCATCACTTGGTATTGCTGGTTCACTGTCAGTTTTAACAATGGACGAATCCTGACTTTGACCAGGAACAACACACTGGTCTTTATCTTGACCTGCTACAGATTGACTTTCACCTTCAAGTGGATTATCAGGCTCCCTAACAGTCAGCTGCTCCAGATCCACATTTGCCTGGACCTTGCAGTCATCATCTACTGATGCTTCGGCAGCCTGACCCTGGGCCAGAGTATCCTCCCTGATAGTGTTCTTCAAATAATGCAGGATTGCAAGGTAATAGTAGGCGCGGAGACAGTCTAGTTCTCGACAACGAAGTGCCGAGGTGGACACACTTTCATCCTCCTTGATCTCGGTGAGGTAGCGTTTTAATGAGGGTGCCTTCCCCGACCCCTCCACCTCCAGGTGCGCCTCCATGCTGATGAGGACTCGCAGTGCAGTGGCTTCCTGCTGCAGCTTCAGCAGGTACTTGGGACCTGGACAGAGAAACACGACAAATCACTGATGACATTCAACAAAACAAAGTCATTTAAGCAATCACTGTGTCAATAACACACAAGTTCCGTGTAACGTTAACCTGTTGCAATATATCACTGTACCTATGTTTGAATTCAAACACAACTAGAATAAAATATTTTAGTCAGAAGGATACAGTGCTCTTATCCTACGAATACCTTTCTGATGCATCCTAAAAGACAGTGGTCAATACACGTTTAGCTGACATTATACACTTATTGCCTCAGCTGCCTCATTTATAGAAAGCCTGGAACATGTTGTTTTATCTCTAAACTTGAACCCATGATGTGGTCCTACAATGTGGCCCCATGTGTCAAGCATGATGTGGAGGTGTGATGTGGACCTAAGATAAAGACATATGATATTCACTCATGTGGACCTACGATGTGGACATGATATGAACATATGATGTTCACTCATGACGTGGACTTACAATGTGGACCTACAATGAGGAGCCATATGTGGACTTATCATTTGGACCCATGTGTCATGCATGATGTGGAGGTGTGATGTGGACCTAAAATAAAGACATATGATATTCACTCATGTGGACCTACGATGTGGACATGATATGAACATATGATGTTCACTCATGACGTGGACTTACAATGTGGACCTACAATGAGGAGCCATATGTGGACTTATCATTTGGACCCATGTGTCATGCATGATGTTCACCCGGGACGTGGACTCACCTAGAGGTAGCATCAGCTGACACACAGCTTCCATGAGATCAAGCTGACCTACAGTGTGTAGAGTGGACACTCCGTGTAGCAGGTGGTTGATGGCCGAGGAAGTCTCGCCCAGAAGCACAGCCAGCAGGGACAACGTCAGGTCCATGCACACTTGGAAAATCAACTGTAACAACAAGAAGTACACTGACAGTCCAGGGAGGAATGAAGAGCAAAGGTGTATAGAACAAGAATCCTGTTACTGAACTGAGTGGGGTGCAAATCCCAGCAAAACATGTGAACTGATACAACACTTTTGCAGACTGTTTCCATTTAACAACTGGTCAACATCTGGATTCAAAACAAGCAATAAAAAATCCAGGGACTGCATGTGAAATAATATTGCACTGAATTATGAGACGTGGTTGCAATTAATCACTCATCTGGAATGGACTGACGAGGTTGCAGTGAATCATATGGCCGGAATTAACTGATCACACTTGGTTGCAATGAATCAAAGAGTTGGAATTGACTGATCAGACATGGTTGCAATGAATCATACAGTTGGATTGTTGACATCTTAATAGCTTCTGATTATGTGCTGTTTTAAATTCAAGCATCCTAACATAAACCTACTCATGTATGTGATTGCTGCAGGCGTGGATATGGAGGGGAGAGTGTCTGGGTAGGCAAACTGACTGACAGACTTCCATCAGAAATAACATGCACTCTGTTCTGTCAAGCCTTTCAAGATATTGATGACTGAATGTAAAAGGGCTGAGTCCATGCTTGAGATAATACAGAACATTCATTTAAGATAGTGAGTTTAGTTTTATGCTGCACTCAGCAATATTACTGCTATATGGTGGCGGTCTGTAAATAATCGAGTCTGGACCAGACAATCCAGTGATCAACAACATCAGCATCGATCTGTGCAATTGGGAACCGATGACATATGCCAACCAAGTCAGCAAGCCTGACCACCCGATCCCGTTAGTCACCTCTTACGACAAGCATAGTCGCCTTTTATGGCAAGCATGGGTTGCTGAAGGCTTGTTCTACGCCGGGGACCCTCACGGGTCATTTAAGATAGTGAAAAGATGTGTTACTTAAAGTCTTTGACATCACATGGCTTACTGTCCATGAAACCACGGTGGTACTAGTGAGTGAGTGAGTGAGTTTAGTTTTACGCCGCACTCAGCAATATTCCAGCTATATGGCGGCGGTCTGTAAATAATCGAGTCTGGACCAGACAATCCAGTGATCAACATCATGAGCATCGATCTGCACAATTGGGAACCGATGACATGTGTCAACCAAGTCAGCGAGCCTGACCACTCGATCCCGTTAGTCGCCTCTTACGACAAGCATAGTCGCCTTTTATGGCAAGCATGAGTTGCTGAAGGCTTGTTCTACGCCGGGGACCCTCACGGGTCATTTAAGATAGGGAAAGATGTGTTACTTAAAGTCTTTGACATCACATGGCTTACTGTCCATGAAACCACGGTGGTACTAGTGGCATACACTAAGGAATGTCTATACAAAGAAAACTACATCAGCAGGCATGATGCCAAAAGGTATATAGATTGTAAACTCTGTCAGGAAACTAAAACTTCATGTATCTTGGCCAGTATGTGCGAGTGTAAAATCTACCAGTGCCAAAAACTGTGGGACAAATGAGGATCAAAGATTTCCATTACGTATCATTGATTGTAAACAATTTCTAAAATACTCAATGAAATTCTACATTGGTTCAAGGTATGTCAGGAAATGCTATACTTAATTACTTAATGCAGTACTGCGGTAAAACTTGCATCTTGAAAGACAGTCATTATCTTCTGACTCTGGTTATCTATGCAAATAACATTCAGTTTTAAACATATGTTTAGTCAGAATGTTGTCTAAAATTGAAACTATCATACAAACAGGATTGGCATGGACTGGCAACTGATAACACAGATTCACATGTGGTTACTCTTTCTCTAAATTATACTTCACTACTGGACAATACATCTCAGCTCTAACAACATACAATCTCAGAAATGTAATAACGCGGCTTGCTGAAGAAGAGAGATGATGTAATTATTTTTATTTGGAAAAGGAACTACATCAATGATGGTTATCACTGTATTTTGAACCGCAAAACATATGGTGATCTTGGAGCACAATTTATGGCACCAACATGCTATATGTATGCTACACTACACAAGTTTCATCGTCCTGCTAAGACATGGTAAAAAGACTTCCATCCAATCTTTGTATGGGAAACAAACTTGCACCTAAGTGAAGGAATACTGAAGGAATAAAGATGATTGAGTGCTGATCAACAGTCAGAAATACCATTGCTTACAATAAATCATAGTGTTGGCTTATGATGGCATGGCTCATTTGTCTCTGAACTGCATTACCCTTTACCAAACAGCAAGTGAGTGAGTGAGTGAATATGTGAGTGAGAGTGAGTGAGTGAAAGTATGAGTGAATGAGACTTTATGCAATTAAGTTTTTCACTATAGGAAACGAAAATGTTTTTAATATTTCACTTATCTCTTCAGAAAGTTGAAAAAAGCCCACAAAACTAATCACATAACTCATAATGCTCTACAGCCAGACCATTACAACAAGTCAAAGGATCTAAAGTCTAAATATTCACTTCCTTTCTACATTCATTACACACAGCATGACAACATGACAGCTTGTGCTATAATCAAAAACAAGTGGAGATCAAGTGCACAGTTCAAACAGAAAGCAACTACCTTGATTCCCTGACCCATCAAGCTGACCAGTGTGACCGACCTGATGTGGCAACACATTAATCTCCACACACTGACTGACAAGAGATAGGAATTTCCATCAAAGCCCTTCACTGTCACCGTTACTGCCTAGGGGTCTGAAAACCCAGCAGCAACACTTGTCTGTTATCTGCAATTACAACCTAGTAGTGTGACCATGTTCAATCACAGACAGGTCAAAAGTTCTGAGCAGGGATGAAATTGATTGCTCCTCTCCCCTGGCTGCGTAATTGTAACTTGGAACCGATGACGCTTTGTATGGCTTGCCCCAGCTGAGTAAAGGACAGAGATGTTACCAGGATTCCGGCATTTCCTGGAATGGCTTGCTGGGTAAAACAACCAGTTTGCAGATTGTTTTGACAGATTTGCTTCACCTTTGTTGTTTGTGTTTCCTCAGGGTGAAGTTTCAAGGTCATTATTGGATAGTCAATGATGAAGTTGAGGATAATAAATTTCATCAAGTCGTCCTGTCATTTGTGTGGGATTTTGTGACCGAGTTATTGCTGATGGTATTTGTTTGGGGAAACTGGAAGCATTTGGCATACATTTGTTACATTAGGTAGCACAAACCTGAACCAAAATCATTCTGACACCGATTTAAACAGTTCATTGGATAAGCAAACCTCAGGATCACATATTTGAATAACACAAAGCTATCCTGAAGGCCAAATCTGAACAAACTGACAATTTAATGGTTTCTAACACTGACAGTGTCTAAGTGAGGGGTCATCCTATTGCAGGAAGGGATGCAGGTTACCATGAGAACTGATATGGATTGGGCGAATCTTGATACGAGGTTCAAATCTTCAATCATCCAGGATTTTCTTGGAAAATGACAGTTGGCTCGCACCTTTAGAAAATATGAGTGACTAGCCAAAATGTGTGGCATTTACTTTTCAGATTTCCAGCAGTGAAAAAAATCTGTAATCCTTCTCTCTGACATCCTGACAGCCAAAACAATTTCATGGTATACTCCATGTTTTCTGTCAATCTCCATACAGCAAAATGAGCTCCTTACAGCGATCCCTATTACAGTTTTGTATGGAAATATACCTACTAGCAATGTAAAGAGCTTAGGACACCCCACTTTGAATTCCAGAAGTTTCAACAAGTTTCAATTTTGATTTTGATTTAGCATGTTTGACTTCACTTGCAATGAAAATAGTCCAATTAGAAATTAATTACTCACTTCTTATACAAAAATGCATTACAAATTATAAATTTGAGACAATGTTGACTCATACATTTATGAATACAGTGCCAAGGTTCAATTAGCTGGAATCATGTAATCTTCTGAGCCCAAGGGACCCGACTATGTCCACTGAATCAGTGAAGTCATTGTAACCTAATCAGCTTGGCAAGGATGCCTCCAACATACATAGCCCCTAAAACTGTACAAGTTTCAGCAAATTGTTTTGTGTCAAAACAGACATCATCAGTCATTTGAAGTTCTGATTCTGATTATTCATCTTGACTTTTATCAACATTTTCTAACTTCTCATGTCAATAAAATAGAGGAAGTCATTGAGAATATTTAAGCTGAACCAGATTCTTTTCAGATTAATAAATGACACCAAAAACAGGCTCAGCGACAAAAAGAAAGCCATACCAAAATTGTCTCCTTGTAATGTTTCAAGTGAATTCAGTCAAAATAACTTTGATAGTGTTTTATTTTAGTCAGCTCACTTGAGGAAATGGAAACTGATGTAGTCTCTGGGAATGTATGTTTACATCCGATAGTTAGACACGTTTGATCGAATTGTGCAATGAGGTCCTGGTTTTCTCCGTCATACTACAATGTACACTGTTATAAAAAACAGTCTGCTAATATACTACCGACAAGAAAAAAGGGAACTAATGAAATAGCTAATTTGAAACTGCTTTAAATATCCACTAAATCAATTTTAGGCATCAAGTTCAATATCTGGTGTGTCCACCATGTTGGGCAACACATTCATGGCACCTTGATGGCATGCTGTTAATCAATTTCCGGATGGTTGCCCGTGGTATTGCCCGCCATTCCTCTGGGCCAGGTTGGCGGGTCCTTTGTCCCTGGCGTACACCCTTCAACCAAGAACGTCCCAGAGATGTTCAATTGGGGACAGGTCTGGGGACTTAGAGGGCCAGTCCAATGTCTGGATACCTTCTTGTCGGAGATAAGCAGAGACAATTCGGGCCCGATGTCGTCTGGCATTATCATCTTGGAATACAAAATTTCGGCCGATAACTCTAGCCAATGGAGCCATAACAGGACGCAATATTTGGTCAACGTATCGCTGACCAGTCATGGCTCCGTTAATGATGACCAAATCTGATCGTCTGTCATGTGTAATCCCACCCCACACCATGACACACCTATACCTCCATATCGATCATGGTCAAGAATTGCTGCTCTGGCATATCGCTCCCCGCTCCGATGCCAACAACGTTTTCTGCCATCTGTGAATCGTAGGCAAAACCTTGACTCATCAGAGAACATGGTGTAACGCCAGTGGCGCATAGCCTGTCCCTGATGCTGCCTAGCCCATGCCAATCTTTGGCGCTTATGGTGAGCTGAAAGGGTGACACCCTTAAAAGGCCGTCTTGCTTTCAGACGAGCTTGATAGAGTCGGTTTTTAACGGTTGAGGTTGACATGCGTCTTCCAGTGAGTGTGCGGAATTCTCTATTGATGGCAGGGGCCGATTCAAACCTATCGCGTAGAGCAATTAACGTAATGAGACGATCCTGTCGTGGTGTCGTTGATTTTGGTCTACCACGCCCAGGTCTCGTTGCAACCCCACCCGTTTGACGGTACTTATCCCACAGGCGTGAAATTACACTTTTTGATTTACCCATCTGCCAGGCAACTTCATATAATGATGTCCCCCCCTCTATCATCCCCACAATTCTCCATTTTGTTGCTTCACCGAGATACTGCCTCGGAGGCATTTCTGTCAGTAAGTGTCAATCTCTATTGCATTAGTGATTGCGACTTCTCCAGTACATTTACAGGAGTTAACTTCTGTATGCACGTGTAGCACGTGCTGGGCATGCATTATGTGAAATTCCATTGTCATTGGATGTTGCGTTTGGGAGATACGCCACGATAACGGACCCTGTCACAGTCAAAGTCATCTACATTCAATTTCTTGGTTCCCTTATTTACTGTCGGTAGTATACATCATCATCATCATAGGATATTTATATAGCGCACATATCCAGGCAAATGGTACATGCTCAAAGTGCTGGTATGGTTTCCCTCTGTCACTGGATGTCAATCTCAATGGCACATCATCTTATCAATCTCAACTCCTTGGGGATCATATAACTCTTGCAGTCACAAGGCTCACTGAGTTATTTTGACATTCTCATTCTTACAAGGTACCCATTCACAGCTGAGTGGACTGTACTTTGCCCAAGGTTACTCCACACGTCGCTGTACCCCAAACTATGTGTAAGTACGAATTACCATATACCAACAGATTTGTGGGTTCCTTTAAGAAAACAGGAGTTACCACCACACTGAAAGAGTCTGCATACAAAGGTGACTCCTATGTTTTTAGTCCTGGTCACAGGTGGGTTTGATCCCTGCACTGTAAGCTCATTAAAACCCAAGTCTGGCACCTTAGTCAGCTTACAACCATGTCAGATTCCAATTTCACACTTCCACTGATGTTACGACTATCATGAATCTATGTAAAAATATATGAGTTACAGCAGTTACAGACATTTGATTGATTTGTGAACTGAGGTCTTGGTTTAAACCGTCAAACTACATTGTACACTGTCATGAAAAATGGTCTGTTAATACATAGCAGATGCCATCTTATTTCCTTTCTCAAATTAGAAGAAAATTTCTGGGTACTCTGAATCACACAGATGGAGAAATTATGTCTCCAGATCACAGGATACTTACTTAGCACTTGCAATAGCACTGATGGCACCCTTGCTCAATTGTTTCCAGTAATATCACAGCAGGGGACACAAGAAATAGGCTTCACATGTAATACCCATGCAGGGAATTCAACCCGGGTCTTCAGTGAATGCTTTAAAGACTATTGACCCCACATCCCCTAAATGAAGCATGTCTAGAGTTTCCTCAGATACAGACTGAATATACAACCTCAAAGGGACAGTTTATATGGAGTTATTGGGCTCTGTCTAAGAGACACAGCAATGTTGCACTGTGGCTGATGACAGCATTGATGAGTTATGATCCAGGTCACTAAGGCCTGATGACCATCCATTCAAACAGCCAGATCAAAGAGCCTGATCCAGGTTATCTTCCTGTTCAACCAACACACTGCTGATCCACCATCTATCCTTATGTAACCCTCATCCATCATCTCTTCAGTCAAGTACAGGAAGGAAGTCTTGAAATGAACATTGTTTCAAGAGAACGGGTAGTTATTTCATTTCAGTTTGAGTCAAGAGAAGGCGGTGTGTGGTCCAGAGAGGTCAGCTCAACTAAGGTCAGAAATCAGTTGAAGTTGAGAAACATTAGGTGCGAAGGGGGGGGGTAACCATGTTTGGCAGTTTGACTCCTGACAGTTTCTAGAGCTTCAGTCCTGGGCCTAGATTTTTGAGGCTCTCTTAGCGTTAACATAGTCATAAAGTGCGTAAGGTGAGCTTTGAAAATCTAGACCCTGTCCCGCAACAAAGCACATGTGATACATATGGTCTCACTGTAGGCAAGTGAGTTTGTTCAAACTTGCCTCTGTTCACCAAGCAGTATATGTGACTATTAACCTGCTAGTGCATCACAGCATGGGTTATCAGCATTAATAATGATCAAACTGTATTGCTTTGAGAAGACTCCTCCATGGTGTGGATTTCAATGCATTACAACTTCCCTTGTTACTATTTTAGAGATAAATAATAGTATGCAGCTGAGAGGGTAGGGATGACCTATTACTACTATTATTATTATCCTTCTTTACCTGCTGGGGGTCGATGTGACTCTGTCTCCCTGATTGAAGTTGCTGGAGGGTCCTGTACGTCAGAGTGAGGCTCTCAGAGTCCATGCCAATGTCAAGGTTACTGGACCACACCTTCAGTACGTGGTGTGGGAAGGAGTGCTCTCCAATCATGTACGGCTTCCATGGCAACACAGGATCACACTCAGCTACATCAAGGATGAAATCTGAAGTACATTGAAAAATACATTTTCTTTTGAAAGGTGAACATTATTTTCACATCAGTTCACATCATATTCAATGAGCTGTCTGATAAAAGGTGCTGATCAAAATCGGTGATTTCATCATTCCAGAAAACCAAGCAACCATGACTGTTGACAGCAGAGCTTTTGAAAAAGGATTTTAGAGTCTCTTCCTTGAAGTACATCACTTTCTGAGGACATTAGTTTGGGTGAAACATATTTAGAAGTAATGATGGAAGTGCTGCTTTAACATTCTCAGCCCTGTCTATACATAGGTAGGCAGCAGATGAGCCAGAATCACACAAACCAGTGGCTGACAGAGTGAACAAAACCCACAACATGGTTCAAACACACATGGTCTGGTCACAACAGATCCAATGATACATGAGCTGGTATGTTGTTTAGCACTGCAATCAGCAATATTCCAGCTATATGTCTGCGATCTGGAAATAATCCAGTCTGGACCAGACAATCCAATGATCAACAGCATGAGCACTCATGTATGCAAATGGGATATGATGACGTGTTATCCAAGTCAACGAGCCTGACCACCAAATCCTATTAGTCACCTCTTACAACAAGCTTGGGTTGCTGAAGACCAATTCGAAAGTGGAGTTTCATGGGTTAACCCTTTAATACCACAACTACTCAAAAATATCACTGCCTGTAGATGTGTTATTGTCACAGTGATGTGTGATTTTGTGCAAAAAGTGCCAGTCACAAATATGTTAAAGTTGAGCAGCCTCTACTGTGAAGAGTCCTTGGAAGGGACACCATATGTTTAGCAGACTGAAGGTCGAGTCGGAATATCTCACCTGGAATGAAACCCTTTCCAGCTTGTACCTCCCCCCACTCTGTGAAGCAGGTGGGGTCCACCTCCTTCAGCGTCCCAGGGGTGAGGGACTGCAGCTCCCGCACCAGCAACTCATGCATGCTGACGAACGGCAGCAACATCTAGCAGCAGTATACAAATCAGTCATTCAGCACATGATGTTACTAGTCAGCATAGGATTGAGTGAGTGATTTAATTTTATGCCGCACTCAGCAATATTCCAGCCATATGGCGGCAGTCAGTAAATAATTAAGCCTGGACCAGACAATCCAGTGATCAACAGCATGAGCATCGATCTGCACAACTGGGAACAGATGATGTGCCAACCAAGTCAGCGAGTCTAACCACCTGATCCCGTTAGTCACCTCTTACAAGCATAGCCACCTTTTATGGCAAGCATGAGTTGCTGAAGGCCTGTTCTACACCAGACCTTCACGATATGGCAGAAGTCTATAAGTAATCCCATCATTGTCCTTTGATTTGCTGTCGCAATATGTTAATGTAGGAAACGCTTAAGTATGCTTCCCCTGAGACACCTAGTTTTTACACTAAATAGTATAAGACACTGCATACACTGAACAGCAAAAGAAATGCAACTTTGGCATCTTGTCAAGTTTCAAATAAAAGACATAAACATGATTGCTCACTTTTATCAGATGATATTTTTCCAAGACTTGCATTTCTTTAGTTGTTGAGTATACCTATGACAGATCTGCTCATGGTGATGATACCACAATGAAAAGTTTCGATTTATGCGCATTCACTGTATATGTGAAACTCCCATTACAGAACATACAACTGATTCTCAGAACATCAAAATAAGAATATATTTCAAGGACAATGTAAACATCATTGCCAGAATCCTCCAAGACTCCACAAAACAAAATTCTCTGAAGCAGTATACATGTAAAGCTAACAGACCTCCTCCTTCAACAGAGGGCAAGGACGGATCCTTTCATCTAACGATACATCACCAAAGAAAAAAGATTATTCTTATCTGGACTGCTTGGCAAGACATCCTGATTCCAATAAACAATCTTCACATCCTGTTGGCTATATATCATGTTCATCACTCCTCCTATTCTCATGTTATTGTTATAACCCCTTTCATCCCTGCTCATGGTGTGTTGATCCCCATTGGTGTAAACAGTCTCACACTCATATTCTGGACTGACAGAATTAAAGAATAACCAATATACTGAAATGTCAGTAGACACACAACTGGATGAATAATATGAAAAATATGTAATAACTGTATGTTTTATTACTAGTCTTGTTTCTTTTGGATGAGTGAGTGAGTGAAGTTTTATGCCACTTTAGCATTATTGCAGCAATATCAAACTGGAGAACACCAGAAATGGGTTTCACCCATTATACCCATGTAGGGAATTGATCCCAGGTCTCTAGTGATGAGCTGACACTTTAACCACTTGCCACTTGCCAAACCCACAACATCGTTAAGATATTGGATGAAGATGTCAGCAAAATATTTTGGAAGCTGACACTTGGTAAGGTGGATTTCATGGTCAGGCAGAAGGCCAGTGTTAATAATTCTCAAGTTTTGAGATACTGTAACATCGATCTTCCATCCTGACAGAGTGTATAGTAATTCTATTCCCACGACACAACTGTTTGCAACAATGATAACAATACATCATCACAGAGGGTGGAAGAGTTTACGCCGCACTCAGCAATATTCCAGCTATATGGCGGCGGCCTGTAAATAATTGAGTCTGGATTAGACAATCCAGTGATCAAGAGTATGATCATCGATCTGCACAGTTGGAAACTGATGATATGTGTCAACCAAGTCATCGAGTCTGAATACCTGATCCCACTAGTCGCCTCGTACAACAAGCGTGAGTTACTGAAGATCAGTATTCCAACCCCGACCATCACGGGTGTATGTCGTCACAGAGATGGTGCTGGTCATGGTGCTGTACCAACCTTCAGTGTTTCGTGTTCTTTCAGGAATTTGTAGCCCTGTTTCCAGTCATCCTTGGCAATGAACTGATGAACCAATCTGTGGGCATACAGAAATCCCTGAGGCTTTTCATTGGCTAAGAGGGTCATGTGAGTGGCTGTCTTGAGAGACGATTGGTCAGTTCTCTTAGTCAACAGATTGGCAGCATCTTGGATCTGTTTCATCGCTAGGTAACTGAAACCAAAGATTGAGTGAATAAGTGAGTTTAGCTTATGCTGAACTCAGCATTATTCCAGCTATATGGTGCTTGTCTGGAAATGAACCAGACAATCCAGTAACAACATGAAAACTGATCTACGCTATTGGGATATGACATATGCCAATCAAGTCAACGAACCTAATCACCTGATCCTGTTTTTGTCCCCTTACAAAGTATGGATTACTGAAGATAAATTTAACTTGGATCTTCATGGGTGCCAAAGACTGAGAGGTGGAGTGAGATGGGAAATTTCAGTTGTATCATAGATCGTTTTATAATGGTGGAAAGGAAAAAGGATTATTCTGATCATTCAGTTCTGGAAACTTTGACAACTGGTCATTTCCATCAAATAAACATGAATTAATGATTTCTGTAAGGTTCTACACTTTCTAAGCAACCCAGTATTCAAAGCCTCATTACAGAGGGTTTGTAAACCGTTCACTTGCTGCCTTTCCCAAAACAATTAATATGTACACATACATTTAAATACATTGAGTACACAAGATTGATTCTACACCAGAATCAGCTTTTCCAAAACAATTAATATGCACACATGCATTTAAATACATCGACTACACAAGATTGATCCTACACCAGAATCTCCCTAAGGAATCTAACAGATGAACAGATCAAGGCCACTAATAAATACGGAAAATGTAAAAATGACCTCCTTGCAGATTTAATGGACAAATGTGGCAGCATTGCCAGATCCCCTCAAGTCCTTTGATAATACTTGAACCCTCACCACTTGGCAGCCTGTTCGTAGTTGCCATCCTTCATCAACATCTGTGCCCACTCCATGTACAGGTCCTCCAACACTGGGTCAAGGGGAGACAACCTCATACGAGCTAGTGCCACAGCCTCCCTGCCAACATAAAGTACATTACACTGTTATGAGACAGTATTTGTCGTACTAAACATATCTGCAAAAACAACTTTACAAATATTGCTTGATTAATTTTCATTACTAAATCATCTTTCATTAGAGAGTTACATAAGTAAGACTTCATGTTCATAAGAAGAATTTTTGAAAACACCACCATATCCTTGTCTGTCTTACAGTCCCTGAACCACACTATTTTCCCTACTTACAAGTCCTCTCTGCAATGCTAAAGCCTTCAATGAAGCGTAGTATATATTTCCTCAGGTTCTGAATCTCTGATCTCCCTGGGGCTCCTTTTCAGTTTGAATGGGTTAGTTTGCTACTATCAAAACTATATTTGTTCAGGGACTAAGCATTTGTCTTACCAAACCCTTAAGAACTCATCTGATTTTACTACTAAATCTTTAAGAAGTTTCCTTGATTAGACCATTACAACCAAAGGAAGACCTCATGATTGGATGAGCATAGCCTCAGAAAAACCTTCTTATGAGACAACCATAACCTTAAGAAGTCTACTCTCATAAAGCTGTCTTGATATACAAAATCATTATCTAAGCAAGAAAAAGTATACAGACAAAACACATCATGAGCATCAACGTATGCCTCAATGGCTCCAAGGACATGGATGAACCAAATAAGACAGCTGAACACCCAGTCACCTAAACTGCTATATTACTGAAATGCTGTCGACCCTTAAGGCTCAACAATGGATCACTGTCCACTCCACATCTAACTGCCCATGTCTGACACACAGATTTTGGGACATCTACCCTTGAAGGTTCACAAAGGGTCATTAAAGAAAACTAAGATATTTCCTTGGTGGGCTTTTGGAAGTTGAGGTGATGAAGTATGATAAGTTTATGGATATACAATTTCTTTATTCTGTGAAAGGCAACATTAGCAGTGCTATTAGCAATTTAGAATCTATGTGAAAACAATGCCTTTCAGAGAATTAAGAAGTTGTTTCTCCATAAAATTATCATCATTCAAAGAAATGTACACACTGTTGACAATGAAGCAAGTTGTTTTTCAAGTCTAGCTTGGCAGTCTGTGTTGACTACGTCAGGGTCTGCAGAGAGTCTCAACGCACTGTAGGTGGTATTAACCTAATTTGTGTTGTTTTTGTTACCAAAGAGACACACACATCTGGAAGTTGTTGTGACAATATCCATCTACTGACACAATTCTGGAATCTGTCCTTGAGAAAAGATCAGAAAAACCGCTCACTAACATGAAAGTATTGTTCCTGTAATCTAACAGGGCTTTACATACATAACAACACTTACTGTCACACGAGTGTTAAAATGAATTACTTAAAATAAAAGAAGCTTGGTCATAAATATCACCTTGGCAGGTAGCACTCATACAAAAATATGAATGTAAAGGAACTATTCACATTCATAACCACAAAGTGTTTGACCATTGTATGGAATGTGTAAATGTAACGCTACGACAGAGGAGCCAATGACAGTGTGTGGGTGGTAGGAAAGGATTGATTGATTGTGTAACTACCCCAAGGATTGAATGATTGAATGAATGAATGAAAGAATAAAAGAAAGAAAGAATGAAAGTATTAATAATCCAATCCAATAACTGATTGCTTGGATTGAATAAATGACTTAATGAATGAATGAACAGATGGAACCATAGAGGATTGAATCAATGAGTGAGCATGTGCATTGAATGAATGAATAAAGGAATCCTTTTTAAAAATTAATTATAATTGAATATGGAAATCATTGCTTTTGTTTAAGCATCAGCCGTGAGGTGCCATGCGCCTGTTGTTGACACGGAGGACTGTCTGTGACGGATTATCCTAAGTAGGCCAGATAATGCCCCACATACTGGGTGACCAGATTACTTGTGTTGACACAGACAGATAACACCTCGTCCATCAAAGTGATTACACAAGCCTACTGTCCACACTACACAATATTGTAATATGATAAGACAGGCTCACATATGGTGGAAGTTGATCAGGCAGATACAGCAGGGCCACAGTAAAATCAATCTCCTGTTATGTTTGCTTGTTTGAAAAAACGGAAGCAAAACAAGAATAATGTCAAAGCATCAAAGAGTTGTGCTTTGCATGATGTATGGAACATGTAAGAATAAAGATGTCCTTTCCTTGTGTTAAAGGGCACATGGAACTATCAAAGGGCACATGGAACTATCAAAGGGCACATGGAAAATCAAATACAGGATGAAGTCTGCATGGTGTCTGAGTATGAATGCGTTCATTCATGCATGTGTGTGTGTGTTAGTGAGTGTTTGAAAGTCAGAGACAGAGAGAGAGAATACACAGTGATACAGGCTATGACATTTAATGGTTGGATTATGAGTATGGATATGATGTAGAACCATGATGGACACTGAGGAGAACAACGATTTGAAACTATGATCAGTTTGGTGATACAATTATGAAAATGTTGGTACTGATCTGATTTGGAGAGGAGAGGGTAACGTTGGCAATCCTATCTCCAATCATGGATCACAGCAATCTTGAAAGGCAAAATAACGCAAATACAGACAGCCGACAAGCTATCTTGCCCAGTCACTCATTCAACAATCCTGAGACAACTCAAGTTCCTGAACCTAGAATCAATATCAGTCAATCTTAACACGATTAACTCAATGGATGCCAAACCTGAAATACAGGCATACCAATGCCAGTTAATGCAGGTATTGAGAATCCTTTGATGAAGATGGACTTTGGACATAATAGCACTGGATCTATTGACATGGAAACTTTGCACACACATTTCACCTTCACTGCCTATGGAAAAAATCCTATGGTTGGTCTGACCTCTTTGACCAAAACAGGCAATCATCTCCCACAATAAACTACAATACTCAAGAATCACTAAAGGTCTACTCATAGACACTTGTTGAAGTGCTATAGGAGTGTGACTGACTTACTTGAAGAGCCGGTGCCGCTTGAAGAGGTCGATGGCTTCGTATACCTTGTGACAGGCCAGTAGGTAGGAGGTGGCCTTGTGATACTGACCGTCACCCTCCAGCTGCCGAGCATACTCCTCACACATCCCCAGCCATGTGTCGTAAGAAGCTGAAACAAACAAGACATAGTGTCCACTGATACCATCCAGAAGTACAGCTGGAAAAAACCACATCATGATCTGTATCCTCCATGGATGCAAGAAAGTCAGGGTCCATAGCCTATATGTCATACAGAAGTACAAGTGAAACAAACTGATCACAGTTTACAGCCCTTTCAGATACCACATAAGTAACTAGATGCATTTCACATCATCATAAGGCCTTTGGATAAGCTTGTGAGCAGTAGTGAGTGAGTTACGATTTAAAGTCACTCAGGCGATATTTCAGCCACATTGTGACTTCATGTTTTTTTTCGACTCTAATGTTTGTTGTCTGTGGGAGGAGAGCCTAGGGTGATACAGCTGGAGACATTGTTGGGTACTCTCAGGTATACCTTTAACAAACAAGGGATCCACTTGACTGATGATCAGCAGATCCTGAGATGACTAAGGGACATAACTTTCAAGGGTGACTCCAGTGTATTTGGCTTCCAGGACTGAGAACCCAAGCTCCAGTTTGGTGACACTCTTCTTCTTTCCTCACTGATAACATTTCTCATTATCTAAATTGAGTCTGATATCAGCACAAATCCTTTCTGAGTGGGAAAGCTGACTGCTATAACAGCTTATGAAACAAATGCATGCTGCCCACTGAGAGACATTACATGGTCCAGACAATCTGATGGACAGTTGTGCATTAACTTCTTCTTAACCTTATTTCCATTAGGGATTCATGGAAAGTCCATGGAAATATCCAGTTGGCAGAGTGACAAAAATAATTAATAACTACCAAAATGTTATAGCCATGAAAGTTTAAAGCAATTTTCAGTGATATCTAACTCCTCATCAGAAGCCCCTTAAACATCAAGATCTATGCTGAATCTCACCCAAAAACAAACCCAAACTGTAACAGCATGATATTCTGTTGAAAGACTAAACCCTGGGCTATAATCTCAGAACAGGGAGAGTGTCGACCTTTCATAATGAGGAAGTAAGATACTTGTTGGATAACAGCTTCTTCATTAATGCGATATGTAATATATAAATAACGAAGTTCTTTTCCATAAAGTATCTTACTTTCTTATTACTAATCAACTTCTAAAATGCCAATGAAAAAGATCATTTAATAATGATTTGAACTCCTTAGTTCATTATGTTTTGATGCATACTAGACACTAGCAATTTTACTTATTTCAAAGGAATCATCAGTACTTTTTATATCACCCCAATTTAACTTAATACCCCTACACTATCCCAAAATTATAGATAATTTCAAAATACATTCAACTATTTTTTAACAAAATATTTGGTGAATTTGATACAAAACTACAATTTCATGATGGAAAAAATTGTTTTTGTACAAATAAATATGTGTTTTCATTTGATTACCTAAAAATGGATTTTAAAGATTCCTGAAATTCAAAGGCATTATGCCTGGAGATGTATATAAATACTTCATGCCAAATGGTGTTCCTCTTTGAAAGCAATCAACTTATCGTGCATATCAGGTTATATTCTTGCCTGTTCCCATGGCAACAGCAAAAAACAAATACATTTTCACAACAACCAATGTTTTGTGAGATGTTTGAAAACATACACAATAAAGAGTGTTTTACTTCCGCACATAAAGCCTAACAAGCATATCATATATTTCATGTTGATTTTGTGTAACACACAAACAATGAGAGTATAAAGTCAGCTAAAAAACAACACATGTGCAGAGGCTGTGCGGATGTTCTTGAAACCTGTTGGCACAAAAAACTATTGACAAAGATATTGTTGAATGAAGAATGTGAGATAGGACAAAAACTTCCAAAAGAGAAAGGAATGAACTAGAATTAGACACTTAGGGGATGAGATTCTTTCTCGGTGTATTATTGGTTCATGTTCTTTGTGTTACGTGAGTTGATTCAGTTTTGTGTTCTAGGTACAACTTCTAAAGTGAGTGAGTGAGTGAGCTAGGTTTAAGCCTGAGGGGTGTGTGTGTGTGTGTGTGTGTGTGTGTGTGTGTGTGTGTGTGTGTGTGTGTGTGTGTCTGCAACGGTGCTTGCTTGCGTGCGTGCCTGTGTGTAGCCAGAGTTGAGTCGAGCTTTACATCACATCAGCATTGAGTCAAGTGAGTGAGGTGAGTCTGAGTTGTAAGTGTGTGTGTACGTTACACATGCGTTACTGTGTATAGGCAGGGTTGATTTGAGCTTTACATCACATCAGCATGAACCCAGCCATATATTTACAAGTCTCAATTCACACAAATTTGAAGAACAAAGTCCAAATGCCTGAAAGGATGTAGGGATGCACACTCGTGGATTCAAGCTGACCGATTGGCTTGTTATTTAACGCTTCATTCTGCTATATTCCAGTTAAATGCCAGCAATCTGAGAATAATGTAGTCATGACAAGATAATCCAATGATCAACAGCATGAGCACCGATGTTCGCAACAGGGATACAATGACATGAGGCTGACAACCTGATTCCATTAGTTGCCTTTAACAAGCATGGGTTACTGAAGACCAATTTTAACCCGTATCTTCAAGATCAGCTTTAAGTGGAATGAGAAGAAGTGCAAGATCCTTAAAATGCAACTGTAGTAAATCCTATAGAGACAGCATACATGTATCTAGAAGCATTACTGTTACTGCTCATTAACAATATCTCATGTGCATCAAACACACTGTACCCATGTGGAGAATAGAGCCTAGGTCCTTCACTTGACAAATGAGAGAGTAAATTGATGTGGTTTTACGCTGCTTTTGTTGCTTTTAGCAATATTCCAGCAATATCACATCGGAGATACCAGAAATGGGATTCACACACTTTACCCCTGTGGAGAACCAAACTCGGAGCCTTTGGCATGACGAGCAAACGCCTTAAATGCTATGCTGCCCCAACTCCCCTTCGATGTGATGAGCAAAGATTACAACCAATAGGCTGGCTACCCCAGTACCTCTACACGACTGGGAAATTGACACACTTTAAATAACTTAGCATTGAGCCGTGGCTTGAATAGCTATTTGGATGACAACCAAACACCACAGTGTCATTAACACATTTTACTTCCATAGTATCTTACATTAAAGAGTCTCTTGGAAGTTACATGTGTGGTATTAATATGGATTGATACGACAAAGCATGATATATGATATGATACATTTTCATGCGATATGACGTATTGTGATGTGACTATATTGTAATATTGTATACTATGTTCTTGTGTACTATGGTCCTGTGGCCTTCAGAAAAATAAAGATAGATGTCGGGTATTTTAGTCACATGAATATTTTAATGACTTTCATTTTGTGTATTTTTGTATAACATGACATGTCCAACCATGTCCAAAGTTCATCCCTCTACTTGCTTTCAAAATCATTGCACTAGATTGTTCTTTCAATACTAGTCTATACACATAACACATACCTTTGTCTACTCTGACAAAATGACTGGACATAATAAAAAGGGACGTGACACTTCTTCAGATTAGCAGAAGTAAGAAAATGAAACAGTAAATGTACACTGCATGGCTAGATCTGTATTAGGTTCGTTTACAGCTTCAAAAGACACAATCTTCCTGAATGCAGTCATCCAAGAGCTTTTAGTTATCAGACCTTCAGAATCAATATACAGGTCATTGAAGTACTTCATTAGTTCTACCGATGGCTCAAGGCTAGTACATACCTATTACATCCTCTGTGATGGGCGTATCACAAACATAGATGTGTGTTGTTTCTTTTCATTGTAATTTATGTAACAAATTCTTGCATTTATGTTTCAAATGGCTATAATTGTAACTAGCTTTTACATGTTTAATACTTCTATCATGAGCATCCATCTATATAGATTGGATACGATGACATGCGTCAACCAAATCAGCGAGCCTGACCACCCATTCCCTATAGTTGCCTCTGTGATGGGTTGCCGAAGCATTTGAAGTTTGGAAATATTAACGGATTAAATAGCTATACAGCCTAAGTCTCTAGCAAATCTACTTGAAAAACCTGGTTTTTAGCAGCCAATGCTTGTTGTAAGGGGTGATCAGGTGGTCACCCTTCTTGGCATGGGTGACACTTGTCATTGAATCCAAACTGTGTCGACTGATGCTCATGCTTTTGATCACAGGTTATCTGCTAAAGACTCAATTAATTAAAGACTGCCATCATATAGCTTTAATATTGCCGACTGTGGTGGTAAACAACAACCACACCTCAAGCAACTCTGAAAACAATGTCTACAAACACTGAACAAAAACTTTCCCCAGTAAACGTAACAGGACTCACTACTCTGAACTGTTGCTGACTTGCCACAGCATCAATATATTAACAAGCTGTGCGATATGTCTCCACAACAACAGAAGTACCTTGCTAAAAGAAGGCTGGGAGAATCAACCCAAAAAGTGTTAAAATCAATATTAATCAAATCAAATTTGACAGGTTTCAATGAATTAATATTCAGATTGCCATGAGGAATAAAAGTTTACAAATTTGAGGTCGAGAAAATAAAAGAGACACAAAATGAATTCACTCACAGAGACGTTATACTGTTTTTGAACGTTAAATATTTACAACCAATCAGACTCAACTCACAATCCCATGGTGCAAATGGCAATATCTGGAGAAGTCGATATTAACACCACGATTTGTCAAACATTCAGTGCCCATGACAGGCAAAACAAGATTATATCGTTTAAAGTGGGGAATTTGTCAAATTTCTGATTATCTCGAGCTGAAATGTATTTTAACCTTGCCTTCAAAGCAATGAACAGTAAAGTCTCATCCTAGCTATTCATGATATTGTAAAAGTAAAAGTATCCCTATAAACAACAACATTAGATGCGTTTTGTTAAATATTAGGAAACTTTAGATTTTAATTTTTGATTTGCAGCAGAATTTTGCAGTAGACTTGAGGCTGAACATCAGCTACTGAGCATTTTCCTATAACTTCTTAATACTGACTGATTGTTGTTTAATGTTGTCATTGATTATTTACAGATTCACTCACAGCTTCCATATAGTTGAAATATTGCTGAATGAGCCATATAGTTGAAACATTGCAGAGTGAGATGTAAAACTATCAGCCAACTAACTGTTGTCATACAAGAGAAATGGTACTGAGACGTAAAAGTATCAACCAGCCAACTGTTGCTATACAAGTGGAATGTTGCTGAATGAGACGTAAAACTATCAGCCAACTAACTGTTGTCATACAAGAGGAATATTGCTGAATACCAAGTTGCAAAGTACTCAGCTAAAGGCCAACAACTCAAAACACAGACTTGACTGTTTTGTCAACTAAACAGACATGGCAAAACCAAGTGTGAAACGGTGAGAATTCAGATAACAACATGTCAACAGTGTATTAAATAACTGTTGAGAACAACTGATAAATATTATGGTTTGATAAGGCCCAAACAACTTGTTGACAAATTATTGAGATTTTATTTACGAAGGTTGTAGGTACTGAGTTGAACAAGCAATTACCTGAGAATTCGGAGAGATAAGATCCAAAAAGCTGTATTTCAGTTAGAAAATGTACTCAGAGGGTTATTTGAAAATTGGAAAAAAACCATACCAACTGACACTTTTTGCACAGGTAATATCCATTCCAGTGAATCAGTGAAACTCATATCAATTCAAAGAAAACAAATGGGTACCAAGAAACTATATTTTTCATACCCTGAAAAATTGAAATTAATTTCTCATGCCATAGTTAGCATTATGAAGATTCAAAATGACGTAAATGAGACTAGTCAGTGAGTGAGTTTAGTTTTATATCACTACCAGAAATGAGTACATTGTACATTGGGGGACTGAACCCGGGTCTTCCGGATGACGAACAAAACATTTTAAACACTAGGCTACTCCGTTGGCCCACTTTTCAGAAGCAGAAAAACTAGTGGTTGATACAATGAGTGAAAAACACCATCAGGGAGTGCTTCCTCAGACATTTCAGTGAAATGAATATTTGTGGAATATCCTGAATAAGACCTGGGATTCATGATGGAGAGTGAGGCAGGCTTCAGGACATAGCAACTTCTAAACCTAATTCTTCATTGCGTGTGAAATGTAACCAATACAACGAGTTCACTATTTGCTGGAAACAGAATAACAAAACATTACTCACTTCTGACAAGATGAGACTTGGATATTATCTATGTAATGGATGCACAAAAATAATTAACTACTGTCAAATGTAGTACTTATCACAAAGATCCAATATTACATATAGTCACAAAAGCTAATAAAATCCCTAAATGACCTTGAGCGAGTGAGTGAGTGAGTTTAGGTTTATGCCACTTCTAGCAATATTCCAGCAACATAATGGTGTGGGCGGGGATGGGTGAGCGTGGGAGACCAGAAATGGGTTTCACATATTGTATCCAATTGTGGGGAATTGAACCTGGGTCCTCGGTGTGACAAGAGAACGCTCTAACCACTACCTTACCCCACTGCCCTAAATGACCTTGAGACCAAACTCGAGACTGGAAAGTAATCAGACAAAACTCACCAAGCGGTGCCAGGCCCACCAGCCAGTCGGACAACTCCTCTCTGTCTGTGGCAATCTGCAGGGCACCCCCAATGTTCCCCTTCCATATTTCCATCTGTATGGCGTAGTCCATGCTGTCATTGTTCAGATGGTACTCGCCTGCAAACACATCATCACTTTAATAAATAAACATAAACAACCCCAACATGCTCTTCACAAACAAATGTCATCAGTTGAAGACACGTCCTTTATATCTGGTGCAATATGTACATAGAGCTTCGCTACTTATAGCCCATTATCGGTTCATCACCATTGGAAACCTTCAGTTCATTACAAAAACAATGATCATGATGACACCAGTTCAAGGGAAGGTTGATCTGAACATTACCATCAAGAAATAGTTTACAGTCTGGAAGCAATGCCTCTGGAACACACACTACCCTCATTTTCAATTAAGTTGTCATGAGAACAAAAATAGATGAAATGTGATCATATATAGTTTCAGCATGAAATGTGCAATGGTTGAAGAGTTCTGATCTGGAATTAGGACAAACAGACAGACATGCTGATCTCTACAGAACATGGTTTTCAGGGTGCATGGATGATATTACCACAAACAACCTGAGTATGGCCAAGAATCTACCTATCAATCAAGACCATGAACACGAATTTTTCTGTACTCTCATTTATAATATACAAAGATGACACTGAAACCAGTCAAATGAACATGTCAATTCTCCTCCTCCTTGTGTGGAATTGTGGCATCTGGGTTATTGGCATCTTGCAATCATGCACCGGAATTGTGAACCACACATTCAAAGAGATAATTTACCTCTAGTTTTAACATTTTTAAAATAACAAATGTCTGCATTAGCAGTTACAAAGAAACAGACACAGAAGATGGACAGCACAGGGAAATATTACAATGCAATAGATGTATAGAAAGAAGACTAGCTGAATCGATTAGATTTATTTATATGCTGGTGCACGGTTTTTAAATGTAATTGTTTTTTTTATTTGTCAGATGTGCCATGCCATTTAAGGAACAGATAGTGTAATCACAGAATTGCAAGCAGATATATATTGAATAGCTTTAAAGATGATCTTTCTGTGTTGATTGTATAAAGAACACTTTGAGAAATAATTGTGAACATTTCTGCATGGGTTACCACAGAGATTCTGTTGCATCACTTACTGTATTTTCACAAGAGCAAGCCTCATTTATCAGGCTCCACCTAGAACACCAGTTGTGTCACAAGTGGAAGTGATCCTGCCAACTATCCCCACTAGTCACTTGAAACACATGAGATCTTGGACATAGACTCTTCATGTTATGTGCACAAGAACATGTTACATTCATTGTACACACATACATCTGTTGTACTCAATAAACATGTACAAAACACTGAATTTGTAAAAATGAGCATGTTCTTTGGAAAGAAAAGTACATTGATCAGCGTACATACATTTGGCATTCAAAGATAATTTAAGGATAGGATGCAAACGCCACTGATAGAAGAACTTAAATCTGTTAAACATTTTTGAATGTTAACAAATTTTTCATAGTCCTATTGGGTTCATTATTTAATGAAATAGTGAAGTAAGTTTACAGTTCGTCAATCCTTCCAGAACTGTTTAACATTTTGACAACATCGACCATAATCTCCAGCATGAAATTCCTCCTACTCAGAGTGATACATCATCCGTCCTTAAGAAATCGTCTTGGTAATAACCCAGGTCCATTAATCAGACAAGAGGAACAAGCCTCCTCTACACTTGGACAACCCAACCCATTCTCCTTAATCAGTCATCAGTGTAATGGTAAACTGGCTGTAGGAGAAACAGTAATGATTAACAGCCCTATATAATAGTCAATATATCTTTGTCAGTGTCCAGTATTTATCCATGGCTGTGGTTTGTCATCTGTAGATTATGAAAAGTGTTGTATCCGCAACAATGATGACTCGCATCCACCATCATATTCGGAGTGTCCTCGAAAACACAGAACAGCAGGGCAGACACTTACATACAATCCACTGATGTAATCTGTCATCTGTATGCTATAAAACGTGTGCTCTTGCTGTAGCAACACCTGAATGACAACTCACACTCAACAATCGTTCTTGTGCTCACAAACAGTCAAATGGAAATCCAGACATATTTCAAGGCTTTTTTCCAGAATTAGGTCTACTTGTATTTTGTTGTTGAAAATTAACCATCAGTTAATGAAGAGAGACTTGATGATGCGCTGGAAATCATTACAGACAATAATTTATACAAAATTACTTCACAAGCAAACAAATATTCAATTGAATAATCCTAAAACATTGTGTGCTTTCAGAAAACATAATTCAGCAAGGAAAATATGTTTAAAGAGCAAATAAACTCACACTTTTTGTACTCTTTTAACCATTACATATGAAAGACTTATGATTAGTCTTAGTGGAAAACCAATTTTTTTCTTTAAAAAACCCTGTCTGGTTAAATGATGCCAAGTGATTAAAAGTTGCCCAAAAGTCGCCTTTCACTCTCATTCGCCAATGAAACCAGACAGGTTATGTAACTGTTACCAGGGCACTGCAGTGACATGAGAGGAAAGATTTTCAGTTAGTTGTATATAAAATGCGTAACAAGCTCCTTTTTTGGCTAATTTCTTAAGGTCAACAAAGACATGAAGAATTGTCAGGTTGCTGTTAAATGGTGTCAGGCAATAGTGTCATCATGCACAGATTTCCATGGAACCCCTCAGTTTGTGCTAAATATGTTCCTTGTGAGTGCAAAGTGAGCGTTGTGGGAGCCAGTATGTATTAAATTGGGTGGTTGGACACCTACCTCGCTTCCAAGATAGAAGATGCTATTTAGATTTGTTTTAATCAAGTTAAAAAAATCAAAACTACTTACTAGTAAATGATTGATAATCAAAAGGATTTGGCATCACAAAACTTGTAACATAAGGATTTTTTCCTCGAAAGTGATCAAGATTTTGGTCGAAGTGACAATGATACTGTAAGTAGTATTATACTGACACCCACCTTGCTTCCATGAGTGAAAGTGTTAGGTTAAAAGCAATGTCATGCAAAATGCTATTGTCTATCTGTCAAATATATATTCACTAACAGGAGAAAGTAGTTTAGACTTTGCAAGTCGGTGAGAACAATCGTCAGACTTTTTGAAAACTGTGGCATCATGGTCTAAAGTCAGTCTGAGAATAAATTAGGTTATACAGAGATTGGGAAAGAAAACTTTGACAGTGGGCCATTTTCAGGATTGTTAGCCTCTCTCTGAATTTTGAATGGGCCAGTGCCCTTGTATCAATAGTAAACTGAAAAAGGTTAATCGGGCACTTCTTGTTCTTATCTGCAAAATGGTCCATGGCCCTTATTTTTTCCAATCCCTGATTATGGTTTGTTTTGATCAAGCTAAAAGACCAAAACTACTTCCTACTCCTAGTTAATCATTGTTTTTGGAATCATGACCAAAAAGATTTTGCACGACACTGCATGTAACAGAACGATTTATAACCATTATGACAACAAGTGATTTTGATATTGTCTATGAAAACAAGTATCTCGGGAAATAAGCAAAGCAGGTGACAAAATTAAATGGCAAGAAATCATGAAACCATATAAAGCTTTCATTTTTCAAAACATTTGTCATGATTGCAGGTTTAGATGAACCTATAAACAAGATAATCTACCCCCTGAAATGTACATGAATATTACAACAACCCACACAGGTATACCTCATATTATGTCACGGAGGAGTGATTGGTTGAAATTTTGTTGGCAGGAGAGGATTGTGCACTGTTGTCAAAAAGGTAGATTTAAGGTAATTAAATGTCAAAATTCAGTAGTTTTAATGATGGGGTTTCACTTATAATGATGTCAATAAAAGATTTATGTATCTGTACCCCCCTTAAAGTATATGTGATCTTTCAGCTCAATATAATGCCAAGACTGATTAGACAGTTATTTTTCCATAATTTCCGTATCAAGTGTGTCATCAGAAAATGTTGACTGATCCAGACCTAATAAAGGAGTGTACATGAACATCGAATGCCGAAAGAAGCGCCTTGTGAAGCCATAGGGTCATAAACACTTTTCAAAATGATGAAAATAATATCTGTGGAATCAAATCTGAGCACAAATCACTGTGTAAGAGCCACCACAGTGAACCTTCTGTCGCATACAGACGAAGAGGCATGTGAAATCATAATGATGAGAGGACATAAAAATCAAGTCTGTAAATTCGTACTACATACTTAGATCCCTCATCACAACAAATGCACCTCTATTCTTCAAGTCTGCATGGCGCCAAGAATCAGATGGTACAAGTCACACTTCCAGGTTATCCTTGCACCGTCAGAAGTTCTCTTGTTACACCTGTTCAAATTTCCAATTGCAACATCACGGTAAACGATTACTTCTGAAACTAGGTCAAGGTGATGAAGTCAGTGCCTTTATTCGAGTGTGCAATGGTTTATGTATGAAGGGCAAACCGTAAACCAATTTTTTTTTTGAGGGGGGGTAAATTAAGTTAATGATGGGACATTAGTAGAGCGAATAAACAATGTCACTACTGAACCAAATGTGAGTTATTGAGAGTTTAACCAACCATCACCCCATTTCAGGCGATACGAGCTGAGACTGGAACGCGAGACTGCATCACATACTGAAGTTAACAAAAGAAGGAGTTCCAGGTATTGTTCATACAATTATTGTGGTAGAATGGAGATATGCTCACTGTCTACAGAACACACAGCTTGTTCTAAATTCAGAGCTATTATTATTCTGTTATACTACCTTTAATTTTAAAATAATGTACAGGTATCTCATAATTATAAGTCAAGTCTATAGTGAGTGTGAAATCCAGGTGTGCACAGAGGTTCTGTTTTTATATATTATACTAAGCAATGATTACACAATGCTATTTAGAAAGCGGTCAAATGAAACATGTGTTATATTAGGGGTTACACTTTCACAGAAAAGTACAAATTATCATATTTTTGTAAGTTGGGTCACATCTGGGATTCATACCTTCAGAGTCAGGTGTCTAATTGCCAGCACACAAAGTCGCCTAAAACGCCTATCAAAAATAAAGTGAGAGAAATTGGACTTTACTAAGAAAGTGTAATCCCAAATATTACATATGTTCCATTTGACCACTTTCTAAATAGCACTGTGCAATCATCAAAGCCTTTGGTCATGGGAACCATGCCAATTTACACTTGTCAGAGGGGTACAAAAAGCCCACAACCTAGACTATCAGTTGTCTGACTTTCACTTTTGAGGAAGGTGCGGTGGCTGAGCGGGTTAGGCGGTTGACTTTGTGTGCTGGTGATTAGGTGCCTGACTCTGATGGTGTGGGTACGAATCCCGTACTGGGACTCAACTGAAAAAAGCATGAGAATTTGTACTTTACTAAGAAAGTGTAATCCCAAAAATTATATACTAAGCAAGTCTACATAAACAAATGACAATGATTTCAATGGAAAAGAAGCCCTAAGTTACTCATAAGAGTCAACAGTTTCCAGGGTGCCAGTTTTTCATTCTGGATGTAGCATACTATTCACAACTTGTACATTGATGCTACTGACCTCTCATCATAGAAGCACAAGCGATAGGTGTGGTCTCACCTTAGGTAAGTTAGTATGTCCAAAACTGCCCAAGTTCAACTAGCAGAAAATGGGTACCCTGTGGGATAAGTCATGTGACTATCAACCCTCTAGCACCTTACATGCAGCTTGGGTTATCTAGGATAATATTGATCAGATTGTCGGCCTTTTGCATAATCACAGTGGATGGTAACTAGAGCGTAGTTAATGCACTTATTGTTATTTTAGTGTACTTGGTGACATCTCCACCCAACCAGGGTATAACGTGCTAACTGATACTGCTTTAAGTAAAGGTTATCACATTACAGCATGTCACTTGTTTATGTGGGTGCAGATGTGTCTGTCTGTAGAAAAACTGATTACATAGTTTAAAGCCAAGGTATTACCTTAATCCTGTAAAGCTGTATCAAAATAGTATGTCCTATATATATGCCAAAATACTTTTATCTTCTTGTCTTGATCGGTCCTCAAACATAGAATATCAGGAAAATCTGTAAAGTTAATCCTGTTGTCACACAACCTGGTAACAACAAGAGTTCATGTATGGCGGCAGCAGATTAGCCAACCTTTGAGGACTACAAAAAGTATTCTGTAGACAGAGGTCTGCTTATCTAAAGGTTACACTTCCATCAAACTTCTTTCTCCAGGGGTACAATAACGACATATCGGTTCCTGTGAATGAACAAGAGGAAATCACTTAATCAGTGAAGATGCCAAACTTGTCTAGTCATAATGATTTACCTTTTCAGTACAAATCAATTTTTCTCTAGGCGTTGTGGAGGCATTAAGATTAACGTGTGCTTTGTCTTGTACACAGAAATGTCAATCAACTGAGCATATGTTTATCCCCTTCTAATAGGTACTAAGTTACAATATACCCAATACTATAATATAAATTTCAATGCAGTAAAAGAAGCAACAGGACCTATTATTTCATCAAGAGAAAGATGTCAGCATTGCGATACTTTAATTTCAGGTTTTGCCGTACATATTTTGAATATGTATGTTTGATCTTCTTCGATGGACTTTTTAGAAGTTAAGGCGACAAAGAATGGTGATAATTTCATGGATATACAACTTCTTATTCTGTGGAAGGTGATATTTCGACAGATTAATGTGATAACAAAGGCATTAGAAATGTCTTTGTTGAAATGTCGCCTTTCACTGAAGAAAAAAGTTGTATGTCCATAAAAGGAGCATTATTCTTCTCTTCTCATATTTTATTCATTTTATATAAAATTGATATGTTTACATTAGTTGGGGCAAATTTGTGTCCCTCAATCTGCTGTTCACCTTGTCAGACAGAATCTATGTTACCTAATTTGTAAGTTGTAAACAAATACTGTATTCTATAGGGTAATTACTCAGGCAAGTCACATTAGTGTATGTGGATGTTAAATGTGAGTGAGTGAGTGAGTAAGTGAGCGAGCAAGTGATGGGCAAACACTGCTATTACCACAGTACACAATACCTGAATTATATTTTTTATAAGTATCCAACAAACTGTTGACAATAGTCTTATAAACATAAAAAAAACAAACATTCAAATTACGAGCTCAAACCATGTTGTGTTGTATCAAAAATTATAAACATATAAATTCAAGAAGAAAAATTATCAAAAATGCAAATGACATTTGTTGTCCATCCAACTAATAGAAGAATTACATGTAATAAACAAACTTCACAATGGATGAATTATGTGAGAAAGAAACAAACCGCAAACTCACTGAAATGGCCTACAACCTACCACTGACAAAATAAAAACATAGTCAACTATGAGGCAAACTTACTGTAACATCCACAGTCTGTCTTTGACAGGTATCCAAGGTATCCCTGGATATATATCTGACATATTCTGCAGTGTCCAACTGACATGCATAGCTTACCGGTTCCTCTTCCTCACCCAAAGACTGCCCACCTGACAGTTGAACTGACCCACAGTCACAAACAAGATCTAATCACTGCCTCTGTCTTGTCAACAAATCAATGACTGACAGAAGCTGGAGATCAACATGGTCTTCAGACTCAATGAGATGAGCAGCAGACACACACACCCTGTCCATCACAAGCTGCATCAACCAACAAATCAGTGTTGTTTCCTCCTCTAGGTTGACTGTAGAGAGTGTTTGCTATATGGATTGGACCCACAGTGTTTAAGGTCATATTCATGCTGTAAACGCTATTCTTAGTCTATTGAGTTCACTGGCCTGATCTGTGACGCTTGCTATGAATGAAGGAATTATTCTTCAATGCTATTATTTATTGAGAGACAGAATGTAACATGAGATAAGATTCTTTTCAGGCAAAAATGATAGGCTTTCATCAGGGAGTAATACTGTTTTGAGAATTATTATTGTGAAGACCATATACGTCAACTATCTATTGATATATAACTCAAACACTGCCATGGATATTGAGAATGTCCAGGTGTTGAGAGACTGGGACTCACTGCATATAGCTGTCGTCATACAAGCAGTATTCATATTGCCGCAGAATAGATGCATTTACTTCACGTCTATACCGTGAGGAACTTTGAAGACACATTTCAGTTGGTGACCTGTAAGTTTAGTAATTATTTACTCCAACTGCTAATATCCTAGTAATATGACAATGGTTGATCTGTCAAGGACATAACTGATTTATGAGAGTTATGCACTAATCTGTAAGATCCTTATTGGTTCAATGCCTAGAATGAATGATCTGACTGGTTCAAAACAGCTTCAGTTCATTCCTTCCCAAAGGGTGTGGCTAGATCGGTAAGCCTGTTTTTATAGTTTAGCTCAAAAACAGACTGATGAATTGCAATCTAATTTCAAAACTAATAAATATAACATATACCATGAAATGGTGATCATAATCACAATATCTTACCAACTCGGTGAGGTTTCTGCAGGCTTTTATAAATAAAAACGTGTTTAACAATCTATCATTAAAATATTGACACAGTTCACTATTTGTTTCGAGGGAGGAGTGCAGAGAAAGTGAGAGCCAGGGGTACCAGAAAGGATGGAGACGAAGCAGCACAAGTTAATGAACAAATAACTCTGTAGGCACTTGTGCACATGCTTCTCAAACACCTCACTGTCCCTTTCTCTGCACTTCTCTCTGGTAACAAACAGTGAACTGTGTCAATATTTTGATGATAGTTTGTTTAACAACTTATTTATTTTTAGGTAAAACATTCTGCAAAAACCTCACAAATTTTACCCATGTGGGGAAGCAAACCCAGATCTTCAGCATGAACACCCAAACCTGCAAGCTACCCAACCACCACTCACAAGCAAGAGGTTACCTGATTCAAATACACTTCACGTAAACATGTTTTCAGAAGCAGCGTGGAACACATCAGACTAGCATGTCATGTGTAGGATGTGATAAGGATCTCACCTTTAGATAAAGACAACTATATTTGTCCCACTGCACTGAATATGTCACTTCACAAGATATCTTTTCAGATAACCCAAATATCAACAGCCTTGATGACCTGATAGTGAGGAATGAAGGTGACTATCCTTTCATCTTGAACACCAGTTAATGTTACTTGACCTACTGGTGGAGTTTCATAACTGACTTATAATCCAAGCTTAATCCACAAGCAACATGTCCAGAAGATTTGTATTTGAGCCGCCCCTTACAGAGTCTGCAGTACATGCTGAGTTGAGAGTGGGATGAGGCATAGTAGTTGGTAATCTTTACAGTAATATCACAGTCAGCAATAGTACAGCAATATCAGGGACAGCAATATAACATCTGGTAATATTAGATTCAGCAATATTATACAACAGCAGTATCACATCCAGCAATATTACATCACAGCAGTATCACATCCAGCATTATCTTATCTCACACATAAATGTCGCTTTGTGATTGGCGCTATTCTGTTATTTTCAATATACCCGCTTACAGGAGATGTATCATTTTCAATGTACACCGCTGGGAATTCCGAACTCTTCTGGTTACCGATGTTTTGCGATTGAAAATGGATGGAAGGGAGATAACTCTAAATCTGTTTACCTTTTGTGTCGCATTCAACAGAAGTGCTTCAAACAGTTCAAAATTAAAATTCAGGTGTTTGTTAAAATAAATACGCTGTTCACTTGTCCCTCAGGGTCCATGGGCTCATGCACCCTTGAGATTTGTTTATGTTCCCCGAGCGACCAGTGAACAAGTTATATTACATCATAGCAGCAGTATCACATCCAGCACTATTACAGCAGTATCACATCCAGCACTATTACAGCAGTATCACATCCAGCACTATTACAGCAGTATCACATCCAGCACTATTACAGCAGTATCACATCCAGCACTATTACAGCAGTATCACATCCAGCACTATTACAGCAGTATCACATCCAGCACTATTACAGCAGTATCACATCCAGCACTATTACAGCAGTATCACATCCAGCACTATTACAGCAATATCACATCCAGCACTATTACAGCAGTATCACATCCAGCACTATTACAGCAATATCACATCCAGCACTATTACAGCAATATCACATCCAGCACTATTACAGCAGTATCACATCCAGCACTATTAATTACAGCAGTATCACATCCAGCACTATTACAGCAGTATCACATCCAGCACTATTACAGCAATATCACATCCAGCACTATTACAGCAGTATCACATCCAGCACTATTACAGCAGTATCACATCCAGCACTATTACAGCAGTATCACATCCAGCACTATTACAGCAGTATCACATCCAGCACTATTACAGCAGTATCACATCCAGCACTATTACAGCAATATCACATCCAGCACTATTACAGCAGTATCACATCCAGCACTACTACAGCAATATCACATCCAGCACTACTACAGCAATATCACATCCAGCACTATTACAGCAGTATCACATCCAGCACTATTACAGCAATATCACATCCAGCACTATTACAGCAGTATCACATCCAGCACTATTACAGAAATATCACATCCAGCACTATTACAGCAGTATCACATCCAGCACTATTACAGCAGTATCACATCCAGCACTATTACAGCAGTATCACATCCAGCACTATTACAGCAGTATCACATCCAGCACTATTACAGCAGTATCACATCCAGCACTATTACAGCAGTATCACATCCAGCACTATTACAGCAATATCACATCCAGCACTATTACAGCAATATCACATCCAGCACTATTACAGCAGTATCACATCCAGCACTATTACAGAAATATCACATCCAGCACTATTACAGCAGTATCACATCCAGCACTATTACAGAAATATCACATCCAGCACTATTACAGCAGTATCACATCCAGCACTATTACAGCAGTATCACATCCAGCACTATTACAGCAGTATCACATCCAGCACTATTACAGCAGTATCACATCCAGCACTATTACAGCAATATCACATCCAGCACTATTACAGCAATATCACAGTCTGCAATATTACAGCAGTATCACATCCAGCACTATTACAGCAATATCACAGTCTGCAATATTACAGAAATATCACATCCAGCACTATTACAGCAGTATCACATCCAGCACTATTACAGCAATATCACATCCAGCACTATTACAGCAATATCACATCCAGCACTATTACAGCAATATCACATCCAGCACTATTACAGCAATATCACATCCAGCACTATTACAGCAGTATCACATCCAGCACTATTACAGAAATATCACATCCAGCACTATTACAGCAGTATCACATCCAGCACTATTACAGCAGTATCACATCCAGCACTATTACAGCAGTATCACATCCAGCACTATTACAGCAGTATCACATCCAGCACTATTACAGCAATATCACATCCAGCACTATTACAGCAATATCACAGTCTGCAATATTACAGCAGTATCACATCCAGCACTATTACAGCAATATCACAGTCTGCAATATTACAGAAATATCACAGCAAGCAGCATTACAGCAATGTCACTGTGAGTCAAGACACGATAGTATTACAAAGCAATACTTAAACAGAAATACACATGTTTTACTATGATATATTTAACTAAGTCATCACTAGTCTTTACTAGTGATCTACTCAGAAATTGATGAAATTGCATTTGTAAATTTCACATTCAATTTAAAATGACACAACTAGTTATTTCAAAGTGATGACTGTTATAGATAAACAAAAACTTCCCAGAGACTTCAAGAAATATTGAATACGAAAGTGAAGTGAATGAAGTGATTTTTTTAAGAATTAAACATGTGTTGAGGCCCTGACAACGCCCTAGATGTGTTCCATTGTCAAGTATTTTAAACTCTGTTACGGTGGTTCAAATATCGTTTGTCTTTGTCTTTTGGCCACCATGACCAAGTATTTCAGTTAATCAGAACACCACTATTAATTAGACTTCCACAAATTATTCATCCCATGTCAACTTACACAACCTCTTCAAACCTGTGGTAGTCCACAGCAACGTCTTTAACTGGAAAGACCAACTACAATGATAAAACTGAAAAGACTAAAAATGCACAGCTATGTCAAAATGCCTCAACACCTAAACATAACCATTCAAACTGAGAATTCCATTAAAAATAGCCATTTTGATATCATCAATACCATTTATTTCTGCGAAACCTGAAACCTCCACGACCTTCAACATTTGTGAAAGCTCATTTTGGTTGTGAAAAACAATATAATGACACGGCATGGAATAACTGGTATGAAATAACACATGGTTAGCTGAAGGAGTGTCGTGGAGTTACCATGGTGGCATCTTACTACATGATAAATACTGATCCATCTCAACACTGCTGGGGGGCATCTCAACAGTTTCCTGTAGAAATGGTTGGTTGGCTGTCTTCAGCTGTATTCGTCAATGTTGCAGCTGTAACATGATTGTAGGTCAGTATGTCATTGAATATGGACTTGACAGTCATGAGAATCAAACCTGGACTCTTGGTGAGAGAAATGAACACTGTAACCACTCTATTCTGCCATCAATACTGGAGGTACAAAATGTCTTCCCCACCTTGAATATGTTATCTCCCATCCTAAGTTAGTCATCCCCCACTATCAGTAAGTAATCCCCCACCTTGAGTAATGTCTTCACCCATCTTGAGTAACAACATCCCCTACATTGAGTAACATCCCATACCTTGAGTCAACCGTCCCCTACCTTGAGTCAACCATCCCCTACCTTGAGTCAGCCATCCCCTACCTTGAGTCAGCCATCCCCTACCTTGAGTCAGCCATCCCCTACCTTGAGTCAACCGCCCCCTACCTTGAGTCAACCGTCCCCTACCTTGAGTCAGCCGTCCCCTACCTTGAGTCAACCATCCCCTACTGTGAGTAACATCACCCCCAGCCTGTGTCAACCATCAGTAACCCATTATTCAGTAAATCAGACCATAATTTCAGCAAACCCCTTTTCTTCAGTAAACCATATCCATCTGCAAACTGGCCAAAAAAGCTATCTGTTATCTGATCTCTACCACCTGATCCTCCTTGACTGAATTATGCACGCCCAGCAGGAATGGAATTGGAAGACAGACTAGCTTTAAATAATTGTTTGCAAATAACAGTCAAAACAATTTGTACTCTCTATGCTTAAATAATCATTACTACACTGAACTGCTAATTATAAACCAGTTTCACACCAAATTACCTCCTACCAACAGGGACCTGTTCATTACAACACTTACGGTCCTGAAATTGCTTTGTCGAATCGGCCTTGTTCAAGAAAGCAATCTTCATCCCTACATGATGAGAACTGAGGCAAGAAGATCATTGTGGGGAAGATGCCTCGCACACCTTGTTGACTGTCACAAGTCAAACTCAAGGCAGACATTAGACTGGCTTTGGCATCTCTGGTCATACAAAAGTTCTTTCCTGTGATTTGGTTTGTTCTTAACACCACAATATTCCAGCTATATGGTTGTAGTCTGTAAATAATTGAGCCTCGACTAGATAGTCCAGTGATCAACAGTACGAGCATCAATCTCTGCAGCTGGTATACGATGATATGTGTCAGAAAGGCAAGCAAGCCTGACCAGCGGACCCTGTTAGGTGTCTCTTACGACAAGCACCTTATGGTTTCTGAAGACCAATACATACCTGATCTTCATGGGTCTTGTGAACAAATGAGAGGATGGTAACACCAATGATCCACTACGTCCTGTACTCATTGTGAAAGTATACTTCTAATCCAAACAACATGCTGGAGTGACCATTTTTACTGTTCTGTGATGCTCTTGGGATCAACAGTTTTCCTATGAATAATTCAGCTTTTTCTTTAAATCTGTCATCCATGAATTGATATGGAACGAGTGAGTATATGTTTACATGTTTTTAGCAATATTACAGCAGTATATTGGACACCAGAAATGGGCTTCACATGCTGTTCCCATGTAAGAATTCCTGGGACTTCAGTATGACAAGCAAATCACTGATATACCACTGACATAAGAGGAGATGGAGAGTCCCCCACGTGTCCCCCCCACTCCTCCTGGATCAGAATTTTTGCTTTGTTCATTAGTTTCTTGTTTAATGCTGCACTCAGCAACAGTCCAACTATGCGGTAAGGGTCTGTAAATGATCTAGTATGTACAAGACAATCAATCAGTGTAAATATTTTGTTACATAAAAACTTGTGACCTTCTTTAACTGACATTCTCTCGCATGTTTATTTACTCAATGCCGACTTCTAAATTTAACTTGCATTTGATAAGCTATATATTTGAAACTGCTTGTTTTTTGTACAAGTTTTTTAAGTTTCAGTGATAACTGCAAACATCTTCACACAGTCAGATGTACCTGTGAAAAGGTTGCTTGTTCATAAAAGAGGCCACTGTTGGTTCCAGTTTGTATGTTTTGTCATTTCAGCTGTTTAGTTAGACAGGAGTCTGGTCATGCTTTTCATTCTCGTATAAGGACTACCTACATTTGGGTTAATGGGTAGTGGGGTAGTTAAGAGGTTAAAGTACTGGCTTGTCATGTTCAATTCCCCACGCAGACACTATGTGCAAACCCATTTCTGGTGTTTCCTGCTGTTATATTGCAGATACAGTCAAAAGCAGTGTAAAACTAAAGTCAACTGAACTCACTCATTTTGGTTACAGTATCACGAAATCTCCAGGGTGGTTTGGAATAACGTCCCGAATCTGAACTTAATTTGATCAGAGGCAAAAAAAAGAGAAAGCTTCTTAAAACTTACTAACTTCAAAGCAGAGACAATAATCCTCAGGAAACATTCTTCCTTGATCATCATTTAGTTGCATATGACAGAATAGTTGACATATTCCTAACTCCTTAGCCCAGGCTGCCAAATTACTGACAAATCAGTGTATCTGCTACTCAAAGACATTTTGAAGAAGTCTATAGACTTTGCAATCACTTACCTGAGAATAAAGTATTGATATTACAATACACATAAAACAACCGATATGTTTTAACATCAAATCAAACCTTTGTCCTCTAAAACATCAAATATTTGATGGAACAAAATATGAATAAACTTGCAAATTAAAACCATTGATTATCACATAAATCACATCCAAACTGATTTCTGAATGATTTTTACATGCATGGGAGAATTAAGAGAAGGCTACAGCTCTTGATATGAACCCTGAAGAAAGTGGAGTCACATTGTTGACAATCTCCCTGAGGTTTTGCTTCTCTGTCATGGAAATCGCAGACTAATGACCTTGACACATGGCGGTCCCTCATCATGAGTCTGTAACGTGAGTCTGTAACATGCACTGATGATTACAACATTAAGGAACCCTCACAATACATTGTAACCATACTGTCCCCAGGGTAACGACAAGTCTTTCCACATTACTGCAATTTATCACATGTCATGATTTGCATTGTAGATGCAGACCCGCTAGAGCCTCTTCAGCATCACGTGGCTTCAGTGTCCAGCAGACATGTGAGCTTGGACATATCCTGGTGCCAGCAGAAATGAGGATGCTGAGGAAACCATACACAAGCCACAAGAGAAAGATTCTGTAATTCTGTCTGAATATTTTCCTCTAATTGGAGACACTGGAGACACTGTTGAGATATTGTCTCATGCCAGACTGAAATCCTGCATATCAAACCTGAATAAAATAAATAAGATTTTGCAGGGAATGATGTTAGATTTTGGTTATCCACATATCAATATTGCCTGTCTAGTTTTGACTTACTTTTTACTTAGAACAGATAAAATGCATTTAAAAATACATCCCAATAATCAAAGGAGAGACGTAGGTGAGAAAATTGAAAATAACATGTCATTGTAACTTATAGAATCTGTAATTATTAAAATACATGAAAATAAAGTCCCAGGAATACTTCTTCGGTGGTGCCTGGACCAACTGACCTCCTGGTGATTATTCTCACCATGATAATATGATCTCTCTGTATGTACTGCACACCTCACCACAACCTCACCAACAGGGGAGTCTCGGGAGAGGAGTCTCAAAACATAGTTCACATCTAGTTCAGCAGCATATTAAATGAATGAGAACTAATAATCCCCAAACGCTTTAGCTCTATCAGCATTGGCATACTGAGTGAATGAAAGACTCTAACAATGTTTTCTTTGTGGCTTGGTAAAAGCCATATGACTGTGGCCTGTAGGTAGTAGAAGCGGAACCAGACAACCATGGGTTGATGTTGTGAGCAAAGAATCCATGCTGTCTGGGTAAAACGACACACTGAATCATGTCACCAAGCATGATTGAGAGATGTGTTATGCTGCTTCCATACTGAACTGTACATAACCCTAGCCATTTAAGGAACTGTATTAGTTTAGAGCACCAGGAACAATCAACACTGTCTGGATGTGATTACCTCAGCAATAATCAACACTGTCTGGATGTGATGACCTAAGCAATGATCAACACTGTCTGGATGTGATGACCTAAGCAATAATCAACACTGCCTGGGTGTGATGACCTCACCAATGATCAACACCCAGGGGTTGCATACACCTGTCAGATCCTGATTTTAAATGGGGGATCAGATACAGGCATGGTGCACTGAATACAACAAGAAGACAAAGTCATCAATATCTCCCACAACGGCAAAATAATCTTCTTGAATATGTCTACAAGTTATGATTATGTCAAATGTTTTGGCGTGTATGTAGCAAAGAGGAAAGAGAGTACTGAAAGGTTTTTAAGTCCTGCTCCGGAAAAGAGCACTACCACCAATTTGTGGGGGATAACTGACTTTTATTCTAATAGAAATCCACAACTACCCAAAGGCAACAGTAGACCACCAGATCTATCTATGTGCCAAGTTTGGTGAAGAAATATTGAACAGTTTGAAAGTTATGCTATGGAAAAGAGTACTAGCACCTATTTCAGTCTAAGTCAAACTTGTTGCCATGAAAATGCACAAACATGTTATTACCAAATCCCAAAGTACCAAAAGACAACAGAAGACAACCAGATCTATTTATGTGCCAAGTAAGGTGATGAAAAACTGAATGGTTTGAAAGTTATCCTCCGGAAAAGATAAACAGACAAAAGTGTGTGCACGCACGCACGCACGCACGCACGCACGCACGCACGCACGCACGCACGCACGCACGCACGCACGCACGCACGCACGCACGCACGCACGCACAGTGTCCAGTTTAATAACCCCTCAACACCTTGCGAAGCATAACAATAGAACACCAGGGGATAAACGAGAGAGCTAGAAGACTGTGTCAGACCAATCCTCTGTTGCTCTGGCTCAAATCAGCTGCCGAACAGTGCATGAATGATTATATCAAGACAACTGTAAAAGCATGATGTTGTCACTATGTTTACAATGAACACAGGTGTATTTGTTGGATAATTCAAATCTGCAACACTACCAACTGAGTAAATGTTATTTCACTCTTCAGTTGACAGGTGTAGGGCTGTGACTGAGTCCTTGATAACCGTGTATCAGTGACCCTCCAATAACAGGCACCACAACTTTACCATGTCATATGCTCCTATAATGTATATACCTACAGAATATTAACAGTCAAATATTGATAGTAACAGTCACATTAAATGAAGTATTGCTGTTAACATCTGTCTTGCACTTACAGATAAGCGAAACATGCACTGAATGAAGAGCAGTATGGTTCCAATTGCTGCGAATTCAACAGCGCAAGACAGGAACATATTTTTAACTGAAACTTGGGACTTATATAAGCTACCCATTTTATACTACACAGGCAATAGGCATCATGTAGTTTTCTAGGATCCAGGTATTTATTCCATGGTCCATCTGCTCAGGCTGCACTATGAGTGCGTGAGTGACTTAATTTAGTTTCATGCCACACTCAGCAATATTCCAGCAACATGGCAGCTTAATGATGTGCTTAATTGATAGGAGGAATCAAACAACTTCAAGGTTAATGATTTACATCTCCCCACACCTTTCCAGGTATTGTGACCTGTAAATGTAAAGCATTTTTTCAGAGTAATGAAGCTTGAAGGTCTTGAGAACATGACTGTGGTGATACATTACACACATAGCCTTGTATAGTTAATATATGTTTTTGTTTACTTGATTCCTGATTTTGTGTATATCGTGTTGGAGAAGAAAGCCATAACAGATGTGATGAATCTGACTACATCACATTTCACACTGAGAATTTACATGATGCAGTTAAACTGGAATTTTTGGAGAAGATGAATTTGAAAATTGACAATTAATTCCTTAAAAAATTCAAAAAGGTGTATTTCAAAAGATAATGTACTTGTCAAGACATATTCCCCTAAGATTTCAAGAACATTATTTATCTTGCACACTTACTGCTGCATCAAGTTAGCATTAGCTGTTTAATGGAAGTCTAGCCACATCACTAATCAGTACTGAAGACATTAATTGTGTAATTATAGAGAGCTTCTATGAGATGAAATGTAATTACTGTCACCTTGACCATCAGTAGACATCAGAGACAGCACCAGGGAAATATAAGTCATCAAGACATACTTTAAACTGATAGCAATCCTTACAAAACAAATTAGGCAAACCCTTGCTGTCATCTCATTCTTAAAGTCTCTTGCAGCTGACATAGGGCGCCAAATAAAATCTGCAGCTCTTTCACAGGAATGGGGTATGGGGAGCAGCAACTCATTCATAAGTACTGTCATCAGCCACTCATTCATCGGTACAGTGATCAGCAATGTATTGATCAGCAATTGTCATCAGCCACTCATTCATCAGTACAGTGATCAGCAACATATTGATCAGCCACTCATTCATCAGAACTGTCATCAGCAACTCATTCGTAAGTACAGTGATCAGCAACATATTGATCAGCCACTCATTCATCAGAACTGTCATCAGCCACTCATTCATCAGAACTGTCATCAGCAACTCATTCGTAAGTACAGTGATCAGCAACGTATTGATCAGCAACTCATTCATCAGAACTGTCATCAGTCACTCATTCATCATTACTGTCACCAACAACTCATTCATCAGAACTGTCTTCAGCCACTCATTCATCAGTACAGTGATCAGTAATGTATTGATCAACTACTCATTCATCAGAACTGTCATCAGTCACTCATTCATCATTACTGTCACCAGCAACTCATTTATCAATACTGTCATTAGGAAGCCATTAATCAATGATACAGTGACACAATATTGTCATTAGCAATTCATTCATCAGTACTGTGATCAGCAACTCATTCATCAGTACTGTGATCAGTAACTCATTGATTAGAATTGAATATACACATATTCCCCTACCATTCCAGGTACATTATTGATCTGTACATTTACTGACAATTGCTGCATCAAGTTACCATCAGTTGGTTTATGGAAGGCTAGCGACATCACTAATTTGAGTATTCATCAGTGCTGAACACAATGCATGCTGAGTGCAGCATAAATGTAAACTCACTCACTCACTGATGAGCAACACATTCATCAGTACTCATCAGCAACTCATTAACTAGAACTGAACCAAGAAATGTGAAGGGGTGATTGCCACTGTCAAGTTTGTAAGATACAAACTCGCTACCAAACAGAAATGAAGATGTTTGATGATTTTGACAAACCACAGATTTTGAACACCTCAAATCAAGAAGTTTCACAAAAACTCATCAAGCAGTTCTCAAAATGAAATGAAATACAACTATAGTGTGCTACTTGGAACAACTTGTTTCAAAAACATAATCATGAAAATTGTAAAAATTTGAACCTATTTGTACTCTATACACTGCACAAATATTGTAACTGTAAAACTGTCTTAACATCTATTCAAAATCTCATGCCTTTAACAAAACTTAAGAACTTAAAAACACATCAGCTCAATCCATGAAGCAGTTGAAAAGATGGTGACGTTTGAGTAAGGTGGACTAACAGAGGACTATAATGGCTTCAAATTTGCAAATATGGCTTCCAAACACTTGGAGACAATTGTCCAAAAAGGTTACACACATTTTGACACCTCTTCAGTACACTAATAGGGAATGAAACTCAGCCTGAACAATGTATGACAGATTACCAGTCAGTGAGATGAAGTGCAAGAAAGATGTGTTTACATCAGCTAAATAGATGCTTCACAACAAGGACTGGTTCTGCAGCACTCTGCAGCAAGATGTCTCAGTTAGTCATTGGCACTGGCTTCTTCTAATGGCCAGTAATTACAACAGCCAGCAAACAAGTTAACTTGAAGACAACAGTCTAATGTGAGCTTGCCTCACATTAAGCGAGACTAATGTTCCATGAAGCCATTGTGATTATCACTGAAGCCATTGTGATTATCACTCAAGCCATTGTGATTATCAACAATTACCCTCTTGCCGAGGTCTAGACCACCTGTTGGAATTCCTGCAGACCAGTGCAAGCAAACAAATCTGCCAAAACATCTTCATCGCCATAGTTTCTTGTGACAACATGCAGTTGTGTGTAAAACATACTCAAGGATACTGTTTAAGAACATGAAAATGTCAAAGTGATTGTACACTTTGCAAAACAATAGCACAAGATTTGTTTATTTTTTTTTGATATATGCAGGATGAAATCTTGTGCGATTTCCAAGGAAACAAATAATCAAATTAGGTCTTCTTATTGTCAAGCAAAGATTATAAAAAGTGGAAGCTACCACAAAGACTAGGAGGATCACATTCTGTTATGTTGCTACTTCAGATGTGGAGAGAGGGAGAGAGAGAGTGAGAGAAAGATGGAGAGAGAAAGAGAAAGAGACGGGGGAGGTTTTATAATGCATATACTTGCATATATATATATATATCGCAGCCGATGCGTAGTATCTGATCACTTGGGTCCTCATTCTCGAAAGACCCGTGAAGGTGCTGGGCTAGTTGCAATAAAAGGTGACTGACTGAATGCTTGTGTGTCAGGAGAGGCGACTGACAAGATCAGGTGCTGAGGCTCGCTGACTTGGTATTGTAAATGGGCTGAAGGTTTCTAGGCCTATGAACGTTTTGAGAAGAGTTAGCCATGTGTACTGAGGCACTGTTTGGATTATTAGATTGGCAGTTTTAAAGCATGTTTCAGCATGTCTTTATGCTAACAGCTTTTAACAACAGTCAAGAAATCATAAGTTCAGGTGACAAGAACATAGCACTTCACTTGATCCTGTCTGGTAAATCCAGGTGTAACAAGTGCCTGCTTAAGTTACTAAGCCTTCTTGAATGACTATGAATCTTACTTTTGTCAGGTAAAAAGTGCCTCTGAACTCTGGATTCACTAACTGCCATCATAATGACCTCTACCAGCCTCAGAATCTGCCTGACTGCCTTTGCGGGTGAATATGACTGGCAGATTTTATTTGTTTTCATATATTTCATTTAAATAAAGAGAGAGTGAAACCTGGGTTTAACTCTCTGTGATTGATTGAGTGAGTTTGGTTTTGCACAGCTCTCAGTAATATTACAGCAATATCATGGCAGGGAACATCAGAAATGGGCTTCACACACTGTACCCATTTGGGGAATCAAACCTGGGTCTTCGGTGTGATGAGCAAACACTTTAACTACTAGGCCACCCCAACTCTGTGTTAGTCATCTGGCTCTGAAGACACATGTACTATGTAACTTACGTTTCAAATATAAATGAATGATTATGAACACATTCTGAAATTAATACATTGCAACCGGGGGCAAATGCAGCTCAACAATTACATCACCAACAATGTTCATGACACATTTCATCCATCTGGGGATTTGAACCTGTATCTTTGATGTCAAGAACAAACATTTAACCATCACACCACCACCACTGGAGTTCAAGAGGCCCAAGCATAAAACATGGTAACGGGACACCCATCTGTATCTCAAGTCAAATCACAGACATATAAATCACCTTTCTGAGCTTGCTCCTGACTATCAATCAAGTTCATTACAACACAGTCATTCACCATTACCTGCCTGCAGCATTAGCGGCATCAGCTGGCTGCTGTCACTGTAGGTCTCCCATACGACCCAGTCATTCACCGTTACCTGCCTGCAGTATTAGCGGCATCAGCTGGCTGCTGTCACTCTAGGTCTCCCACACGACCCAGTCATTCATCGTTACCTGCCTGCAGCATTAGCTGCATCAGCTGGCTGCTGTCACAGTAGGTCTCCCACACGACCCAGTCATTCATCGTTACCTGCCTGCAGCATTAGCGGCATCAGTTGGCTGCTGTCACTGTAGGTCTCCCATACGACCCAGTCATTCACCGTTACCTGCCTGCAGCATTAGCTGCATCAGCTGGCTGCTGTCATTGCAGGTCTCCCATACGACCCAGTCATTCATCGTTACCTGCCTGCAGTATTAGCTGCATCAGCTGGCTGCTGTCACTGCAGGCCACCTGACACAACATGTACTGACTTATACACAGCCTGGTAACAGCTGGGTACAAAGGAATGAACAGAGATTGTGTCACTAGACGATACAGGTATTTATTTGTCATGTGGTTCTAACTAAGTGCTGGTGAGATGATACAAAAGTGGTGAAATTGTACTAGTGTGATGACACAGGTGTTGAAATTGTATCAATGAAATGACACAGAGGTGGTGAGAATGTATCAATGAGATGATATAAAGATGGTGAGACTGTCCCAATGAAATGATAGTGACAATGAGATTATATCAGCTTGAGATGAGGTGAGATCTTATCACTGAGATGATACAGAGGTGAGATTGTTGCACTGAGATGATACAGAGGTGAGATTGTTGCACTGAGATGATACAGAGGTGAGATTGTTGCACTGAGATGATACAGAGGTGAGATTGCGTAACAGATTTGAGATAGTGGCACTGAGATGATACAAAGGTAAAATTGTTGCAAGGAGATGATACAGAGGTGAGATTGCATAACAAATGATACAGAGGTGAGAGTGTTGCACTGAGATGATACAGAGGTGAGATTGTTGCACTCAGATGATACATTGTTGAGATTGTGCTACAGATGATGCAGAGGTGAGATTGTGCTACAGATGATGCAGAGGTGAGATTGTTGCACTGAGATGATACAGAGGTGATATTGTTGCACTGAGATGATGCAGAGGTGAGATTGTGCTACAGATGATGCAGAGGTGAGATTGTTGCACTGAGATGATACAGAGGTGATATTGTTGCACTGAGATGATACAGAGGTGAGATTGTATCACTGAGATGATACAGAGGTGAGACTGTTGTAGTCAGATGATACAGAGGTGAGATTGTTGCACTGAGATGATACAGAGGTGATATTGTTGCACTCAGATGATACAGAGGTGATATTGTTGCACTGAGATGATACAGAGGTGAGATTGTTGCACTGAGATGATACAGAGGTGATATTGTTGCACTCAGATGATACAGAGGTGAGATTGTATCACTGAGATGATACAGAGGTGATATTGTTGTACTGAGATGATACAGAGGTGAGACTGTATCACTGAGATGATACAGAGGTGATATTGTTGTACTGAGATGATACAGAGGTGAGACTGTATTGCTGAAATGATACAGAGGTGAGATTGTATCACTGAGATGATAAAGAAGGGGTGAGATTGTATCACTAAGATACAGATATTTACTGTCTGTGTAGGACATAAATGTGGAGAGACTGTAAATCTGTGTCACATACTTAAAAAGATATGATCTAGTTTCTTGCTAAACATTTAACAACCGTGACAGGTCATGCTGGACTCAAGAAACAAGAGCTATTATTATCATAATCAGCACCCAATATATGTCAAACACCCCCCATAAGACTTTTTCATGCCATAAAACAGCAGTCATCTGAACAATCTCCTACATGAGGAGATATACAGTCGTCCTTCCATCCATTGCTATATGACAACAAAGATAACAAATAGGTGACTTTAATCACATGTCTCTGAGGTCAGTCAAATTCTGATTGGTCTTGTAAGCTAATTTTCAAGCAAAAGACACAAATCAACTGAACATATTTGATAAAAGAAACTAGACTCCAAACTATAAATTGACACAGACTGATTCTATACATTGATCTGATCATAAACATCATCTATAGGCCGTCTGCATCATATAAGACGAGATCAATGAAGACACGAAAAATACGTAATTCATGATTAATACACACATATTGGAAACATAATGAGAAGGAAGAGAGATACTGCAAGATAAAGTCGTAGATAAAGGAACATCTAAACAGTTCCGGAGGCTGTATGCTGTACATTTCTCTTGCTACATCAATAATTACCTAGACTACACGCTGCTGTGCCGCCTCTTCATCCTAATACAGCTCACCGTACCAGGGATATTGTTGCTCACTTCTACAAATACCATCGCACCTATCTATTCAAAAATCCTCAAGTGAGTCGTTCATCACTACCAAGCTCCTTGTCAACACGTCTGACATAATTGATATCATTTGGCAGAGCACCCTGTCCTCAGATGCATTAGGTTTTACATTAAGCCATTAGGCTTGGTATCACAATGAGGGGATATCTGACACATTATATGAAAACATTGTTTGGACCACATCTCACTGATGGCCAAATGGAATTCCAAATGACTGAGTTTGTATGACAAGGTTGTTTGGGACCATGCTCAAATGGTGTCAGGAAGAGGATATGTTCTAGCATCCAAGTAGATGCTTTGCAGGTAAACGGGCTAAATTCTCATTACATCTGTTAACTGTAAGTGAAAAATGATCTTTAAGTGGTTGTTGAAAAGAGAGAATGATTTTCTGTTATTACCAACTCCTGTAATCTGGAAGCCAAATTCTGAAAAGAAAAAGTACAATTCATCTTCCTAAATGCCAAGGTCGAGTGTGCATGAAAGATACTCTGTATTTCCTAATTAGTTATGGAGGTGAACATTTACAGGTAATTTGTTTGTCAATCTGCTTCCCACTGCATCCACAGGAGGAAGACTTTCCTTACATGTGGCACATAAAAAAGGTTTCTTTACAAAACTTTGTAAAACCCAAGTGTACAAGAATAGTACCAAACCATCCTGACTGAAATCAAATACTAATACATGAACAACAGAGTTTTCATTTCCTGAATGCAGGAGCGAGCTGGGTTTCGCCATTTGATTCACATCATTTCGTTGAGATGCCCCTGGAACCGCCACTTTAGTGAAAGTAAGATCATGGTGCTAACGAACTGAGGTGCATTATCTGGAACTCATAACTCACTCAAAAGATCCTAGCATGATTAGCTTAAAAAAATCCCATCACACAACGACCAGGACAAGTCAGTTTTCATTTGGGGCAATAAAATAATGGTTTCCATCTTGTCCCTGAACTACTAGATAATTTCCACTTGTTGTTTCAAACTGCAAATAAACTTTGACTTCATTTTAACATCTGCTCATAATGTAGCTATCGTTCTTTGAAATTTATCACTCTGCAATAAGTAGTCCAGTAAACATTAACATCAAACATTGTGTCATGAGATTAGGACAAAAGGAAAATTAGTCAGGTCAAGTTACTTTTCTTGAAGTCACTTGCTCTGTGGCACGTGGCTTTTTTAAAATAAAACTGAACTCCTACATACCAAGAATTGATCACCTCGGCCAATGTACACATCTTCCAGTGGAGCTACATTATTATTTTGAATTTCAGAAAAAAATTCACAGAATGGATTTTCTAGTCTTGTATGGATAACAGAAATATTACGGTGTGATTCAATCTTAAAACTATCCCTTTTCAGCCCAATCGTGAGCAAAGAGCATGACACCATGGCGTTAATCATGTCCTTTTGAATCTGAACCCGCTCAACACCAGGGGAACTTCAGGTAAAATGTTCCTCAAAATAGCAGAGTTTTTCAAGTAAACAGTGGTTGAAAATGTAATCTTAATCACCATGAGCACCTGAAGGCAGGAAGAACTCAAGACAATGTTCGCCAACATAAACAGACACTGCAGGATATGTCCAATCACAAGGCATAGTAAGGAAACATATGTTTATCCAAGGTGTCAAATTTCTTTTGTGAAAACCTAACAGAAACCAGCCCATACAAACTGTGGTTATCTGCAGCAAAACAGACAGATACAGATACAGATATGTATCACATTGTATCTATATATCAATCAGGTTGTACCCTGATATGTATCACATTGTGCCAAATATGTATCACACTGTATCTAGATATGCATCACAATGTATCTAGATATATATCACACTGACATCATAAGGCGAAAACATCTATTAAAGGTCTACCCCTATCTGCAACTCAGATCAAACCACAGTTTCATGGCAAGGGACACCAGAAATGGGTTTTACACAAAGTACCCAAGCGGTAGATTCAAGTCAGGCCTTCAGAGTGATGAGTGAGTACCTTTACCACAAGGCAACCCCACCACCATGGTCTGAAGAGGACATCTTCAGATGTCAAAGATTTTGTTGACCATTGTGAGTGACTGGTCTTAGGTTCTTTGCTGTTTAATTCTGCTATTATCAGGCAGCATGTAATAATAATAAAGACTCATTTCAGTGTATGAAACTCCTACCAAAAGACAGGAAGCCCACAGTGCTGATAACTTAAAAAATGTTGCCAGCCCTGTCAACATGTAACCAGCCCTGTGTTAAAAATAGAGATATGGTATTAAAATAAAGTAATTAATGAATTACTTGTAGTGAGGTAAACAGAAACATGTGCAAAAGCAACTTTAATAAAATCATAACTTCGTGGTCACTGTTTGATTAATTTAGTGTAACTGCCACCTGAATCAGAAAAGCAGAAAAGAATGACATTATTCAGTGACTGAAAGCATTCTCGAGACCAGTCTTATTTAGCTTTAGATAAATGGGTAGGCTGATCTGTGGAAGTTACAGTTTAATCAATGATCATGAACTATACAGACATCTAGCTACCACAATTGTACATTATTTTGGAAATATAGCAAGCAGGGCAGACGCCATATCATTATATATACAACACTCCTCATACTCTGTCATCAGGTTAGGTGTCGTCCTTCAAACATCAAATGTTAACAATAAGTACATGTAAATGAATAACAGTAGTAGTCACACTTTAACTGGGCCTATATTGCTTCAGGCAGCAGCTCCAGCATTTCACTTTATGAAGAGACTGAATGCTCCACCTCTGATTCTCGTTCAGATCATGAATAACATGGATTGCACATAAATCAATTGATTATCTGGTCCAGGTTCCAATATTGACATCAAGATGTGGCTGAAATATTGCCGATGTAACGATAAATAGTACTCACTCACTCCATTAGTGACAACCACTTTACACAGCTGGAACATTTCTGAGTACAAGAAACAAACTACTCCCTCAAGAATGGGCCGAGATCAGAGGCTTTAAGAAGATGGTGATAATTCAAGGATATTAATAGTCCAAGCCAGGTGATAACCCTCGTTATTGCTGCAAAGTGCACTGGCCATGCTGCGAAAATTGGATAAAATTCTTACTAAATATTTACAGCCTTACTTAAAGGACAGGTACTAAATGGAAGCCGATGGCGCCAGAATGGTGAGCGCACCTACTATAAGCAACAATCTCACAATGATGTTCCACTTTTATTTACAGTAATATGATTAGGGCTCCGTGATGTGGCTTCTAAGTGTACTAAATATGAGTATTGCAATCAGTATTTGTGCAGCTCGACACCTAACTCAATTAAGTCCCTGTGGCGAACATACTGTATGCACCAGCAATCATTTACCTTTACCGGAGAGTGAAGGGAAAATAGTTGAAGGTTTCAGGATGCTGGTCTTGAACACGCTGTAATGACTATTTGCCAAGCAATATGTACATGACCTGTGAGATGAGATTTTACCATACGTCATCTCTGCCCAGCAACAGAACAAACATGACAATTGGACAGGGTTTGGGGTTTCTTTTTTTTCCAACCTTGCGAACATTTCTACGGAATCATCAATTATTCTGGCTTAATGTGCTTGCACTAGCTCACCAGGTAGCGAAGTCCCTTATGACCACATACACCATAATGTCATCACAGAACATGTTCACCTTGAAAACTTTGGTCAAGACGGTCTTCTCTCTCATTGACATCGGGCTCAATCAAAATAAAATAGCAGTTAATGGATGTCCAAATTACACAGAAACAAGGTGTTTAGGTTTAGGAGTGAGTAAGTGAGTGAGTTTACTTTTATGCTGCAATATTCAAGCTATATGGCGGCGGTCTGAAAATAATCGAGTCCGGACCAGACAATCCAGTGATCAACAACACAAACATCGATTTGCGCAATTGGGAACCAATGACATGTGTCAATCAAGTCAGCAAGACTGACCACCTGATCCAAGTAGTCGCCTCTTACGACAAGCATAGTCGCCTTTTATGGCAAGCATGGGTTGCTGAAGGCCTGTTCTACCCCTGGACCTTCATGGGTCATTTAGAATAGAACAGGAACTACAATGTCAATACTTTACCTTGCAAATAGTCAGTCTTGCCTTGCTGTCTCTCCTAAAGAACTCATCTAAGTTCTCCTGGCCAGCTATTGTCAAAATGTTTATAGCCCTATGAACTTACTTAAGCCCATCATTAGCACACTGGCTACAATTAAAATGAAGAATTCTTTGGCCATGAACACTTCGAGAATAATGGCCCAACTTTCCTTATTTTGGCAAGAAAAAGCTTTTATCCTCTTCACATATTTTAAAGATTACTGAAACTGACAGACACAAAACGGATGCCTTAGGCATCAAAATTGTTACAGCACTCTTCTCAACTATCTCACAAAGATTATACTGATACTTATCCTGTAAAACAGATTATACAAGAGAACATTTCCAACTTGTGAATAAACAATGGCATTTAGAAGGTGGTCAAATGTAACATAGGTTATATTTGGCATTACACTTTCTCAGTACTTGTTTGTTAGGTTGGATCCTGTGCTGGATTCAAACCCACACAGGCACCTAATCTTCAGTACACAAGTCACTGACATAACTAGTCAGTCACCATGGCTTTCATGGTGGAATCTATACTTGAGAAGGTGTAATCCCAAAATGTAACAGATGGCATTGGCAAACTTGATCTGACATTCCCTTGACTGACCTTCATCAGTGCTGTTATTTGAGAGAAAGGATTGTTATACAGATAAGGTGCATAGTGTCCAGGATCCTCTTAAGTAAACATGACTTGAAACAGGCCTGTATGTTCCACTTGTAGAGAGAGGAAAGGGAGGGAGGGAGGGAGAGAGAGAGAAAGAGAGAGAGAAGAGAGAGAGAGTGTGTCGGTATATTCTGGTCTGACAGGACAAAAAGTAGCATTGACAGTTGTTTGATATTTGAACCACATGGCTAACCATTTTATAGTGAATCACCGAGTCACGATGCTTTTTAGTATCAAGAAAATAGTTTAATTCACATATAAACAAAGATATGACACTTGGTGCATTAGACTTCTTAAGACATTTATCTGCAGTGTTGTGTTGCTAAGTAAATTTGTGATTGAAATATTTCTGCAGCAGGGGTTGTAAAACGTTTGGTGATGACGAAAAAGAGGTAATCAGTCTTGCCCAAACATACACTATCTTGACAACCATAATGAGACTAATACTGATAGACTGACCCAACTGTGACAAGACTATAGGTTACACTGCACAAAACAAGTGTTTGCCACTAACATGGCAATGCCCCCACCACTAAAGAAGAATAAAATATTTATAACATGTTCATTACTCTTTACTTTTTGCTCAAACACAAGATGCATGAAATGACTGGTGTCTAGATTAAATCACCCAATGTAGGCTTGCCAACAAAATTGAGGATATTGGTTGCAATGTTTCATGGAATATTGCATTAACATAAGTTTGAAAAGTGGACAAGGTCACCTAAATCGGCTGGTGTTTGCACAATCCCCTGATGTAGACTCACCAAAAGTAGGCTGTCACTAACTTTGAAGACATCAAATAAAACAGTTCATGAGAAATGTTAAAGAGTGTGAAAGGTGATCAAAGTATCATAGTGACCTTGAAAATAAAGTCAAGGTCACCAAAACTGACTGGTATCTGCATAATCCCCCCATGTAGGCTGTCACCAAATTTGAGGATATTAGGTACAATAGTTCATGAGATATTACACTAAAAAAGAATCTGAAAAGTGGCCAAAGTGGCATGATGACCTTGAAAATAAGCTCAAGGTCACCAAAAATGACTTCTGTCTGCACAATGCCCAAATGCAGGCTATCATCAAATTTAAAGATATCGGGTGCATTAGTATGAGATATCGCATTAACAAAAATCGGGACATACAAAGGGACATAAGGATGTATCTACAGACGCCGCAGAATACATAGCCCGCCGCTCTGCGTTGCGGCAGGGGACAGTAATCAAAACTCTTATTCTACAGTAGGTCAGATACACTTCTCAATAACATGATCACAGCACTAAACATCAGAAGTCCTGCTGCAATATGGGCTTTTCAAACTTAGTGCTACAGCATGCTTCATATGTCAACTCACAGGTCAGGACACTTCCCATGAATTAAATAATGTTTGAACCTGTCTGAAAAAAAAAACAATTGAGAAAAATCAACTGAATCTACTCAGTGTGACTTTCTGACACATGCCATAACTCACCTTCTCTGTTGAGACATCTGTATGTGCCCCGGCGATCAGTAAACAATCCTAGATGAACAGTGTCCTCATCCTCCTCATGAATGTCCGCATCTTGATCTGCAAAACAACAGACACAGTGTTACTGCATACAGACTGTTATCAGACTCCGTCATATAGGTCCCAGTCCATGATGTAATTGTTCAGGATCTCATCGACCTTCACCTAGTGACAATCTGGCCTGGCCAAAGTCCTCCACACCGACCAGGTGGGTGCAAGTATTTATATCTGTGTACACACAAACTGCATGTTGGTTTACATTGTAATGGAAAAATACATCGTTTACTGGTTGGCATGTGCAAGTGATACATCAAACAGATGACAAAAGAGCTATACCCTATTCAAAAGAAATTAGAGAACAGTGGCCTCTTTCATGGGTCTATTAAATCCGTCATGCAGTGACGCATTAATGAAATCATGAAAAAATTGAGCACATATCAGATAGATCTAACAAAGCTGTCACCTGTGCGAATGAACCACGGTGGCAGCGCACAGTGGTGTAAATGTATGTCAACTACTGTTCCTTATCTGTGAGTTAAAGAGTGAGTGAGTTGTCTTTTATGCCGCTTCCAGCAATATCAATATGTCACAGTGTGGGACACCAAATATGGGCTTTAGACATTCTACCTATGTGGGGAATAGAACCAAGACCTTCATGGAACGAGTATACGCTTTAACCTCTAGGCTGACCAACCGCCTTGTATATTAAAGAGAGCTAAAAGAATACTGTTGAATATGTAGTATTTCTATGCAAAAAAGGCTTCAGTATTCTTAGGAACTGGATTATGACAAGTGGTTATAGTTAGAGCAGGCATCCACTATGAGGTCTGAAATGTACAGGACATCTGGTAAGACTGATCTGGTGATCATGAAAATGTGGCTTGTTGTTAACACTATCGACCACTGGTTTCATTGGTCCAGGCCCAGTCACACAAGTGTTTGAATGACATTAGGGAAAATAAAACGTTCACTTACTCAGCTGCTTTTGAGAAATATGTTTGAGTCTTTCAACACGAGTGAGTGGTGCCATGAGAAACAGCACAACTGAGCAGAGACACTTAGTGAGTCAAGCATGGTTCTTTATGACAAGCTGGAGGTACTGAAACCAGTCTTCAGTTCCTTGCAATCTGCCGTTTTCAATTCCACCATGCTTCATTTTTAACAATTTTACAATCTTACTTTGCTCTGTATGACGTAATCATTAGCAACGTTATAAGACAGGTCTCATTTCTACTACTGTACCAAAAGGTAAACTAAAATACTCAAAACAGTAGCCATAGGTGTAAGGGGTACCATACAAGTCTATCATTGATTCATCTTACTAAGGCATACTGGTCCCTTTCACTCACCCAGGCACCTTACAAAGCCATTTGACCAGACCATCTGATCGGGCCACCTGACCGGGCCATTTGATGACAGGTCCCAATCATTGGGATACCTTATTGTGCAACCTTACTGCACCACCTCAATCAAACTCTCTTGACAGGGAAACATAAATGGGCCACATTACGGGCAGTAGTCTGGAAAGCCCTTTCTTTTCTTCAAATACTGCATTCTACCGCATCAAAATCCCCACGGTTACAGAGTGTTGACAAGTTCCTGAGTGCATCACTAGTTACATCTACACGCAAATTGTGCACATGCTATACACAACGACAGAGAACACAATTATGCACATGGATTTCATGCCTTCTTGTATCATCTGCTGCACCACAGCATAATGTGAAAAACTTGTCTGTGAGGACAAGAATAGATTCATCACAAGCAGTTACTTATACTGGAATACTACTTAGTTGTTTTGTTAACCAATTAACTAATAGGCTGATATTTCCGACAATGAAAACCTTGCAAATAAATCATCCCGCACAGAGACAGGAAGTGGGATCAATTTGGTGAAGGAAAAGAAATTGGAAATCTATAACATGGTATCAGATGTGACAGAGTTAATTAGAAAATACAAGAATACATCACTCAGAGGTCAAGATGCCGCTTGATAATCCAATCTACTGTTTTGACATCGTTAGTATTTATTACACACACACATTATATATATTTATATATTTTGATGAAAATCGGTAGTATTGCTGCATGGCCTGTCACTCACAGTCAGTATCTGCATCAGTCAAAGTAAACTTTGGTTCAGCATTATTTGTTACACTGGCATTATCAGTCTAACAAACCTTATTAGAAGGTTGTGTCAGTTAACCTTTTGAACTGACCAATCAGAACACATCTTACCAAATTGTGACAGTTAACATACACACATACCATTTGAACCGTTTCCTAAGAAATGTTAGTACTCAAACAATACTAAATGCTATTTTCCGCACAACTGCACGCAAGTGATACACATGCAGTTATTTAAAGGGACTCTTGCCCTTCAAAGATGATTTCAAACATAGGCCAAAATACATTCACTCTGAATACAGCATTGCATGGTTAAAACATGACATACTTGTGTTGTAATAACCAACCTCCATCTTGTTACAACCCTGACAAGTTATCAGCCAGGTTTTCTCGACTGAGTGGCAGGTATGAAGCGACATACAAGACTACATGTAGCACAAGCATGTCAGACCTGCACAGCATCCCCAAGGTTTTGCATGATACATGATTCTTGCGTAATGACACAACGATGTTGCCAAAGACTCTCAAAGTATTATATGGGTCAAGCTTGACACAAGTTTTTTGAGTCACGGCAAGAATTCAGTTCAACAAGATCGATTTGATAAGCAAGCAATGGTAGATTTGGTGAGGTCTTCATTACTTCAGATATTTCTTTCAGTTCATGTTAATAACTATAAGCTACAGTGAATAAATCACAAGCATGATCATTTGTTCAGTATACTCTGCTTTGTTATGACCACATAATATGATAATATATTATTCATTAACTACCAATAACATTCAAATGGCAATACAACACAAAACAACTGTCTTAACAAAAGTCTTGCTTTTTACGTACACAAATAACTATTACACTAAACTTTTGATTACCCCAACATATTGAAAATGACTCCCCAAAATAAATACTGAGTCACCATGACTCGTTGTTTTCAAGGTCTGTGCAAAACCCTGATTTCCTGAAAACATTTTTAAACATATTCAGTATCTAGAACAGAAATTCCTAGAATATATCAATTTTTTAGAGAGTGGAATTTATTCAACATCAAAGTAATATATGCTTCATGTCTGTCTTACTGCTTGGCTTCTGTCATGCAGATCAAAGAATAAACATCAAGACGTTTAGTTGAGAAAATATGGTAACCATACTTGTGATACGCATTGACATTTGCAGAACTTCAACATTGAGTCATCCACTCAAATTCAACAACAGAATTGGGCTTCACACATTGTACCCATGTGGGGAATCGAACCTGGGTCTTCGGAATAATGAGTGAATGCATTAACCACTAGGCTGCCCCACACTCCACTCGAATTTAGACGATGGCATGCACAACGCTGGGTAACACGTGTCTGAATTAAGGACAGCTGGAAGGACTTATTTTCATGCCATTCAGATCACACCTGGCACTGCACCATCTGAATATATTATACAAGTAAATTAGTACATGGATCGGGATTCAAGCTATAGTCTGACAACAGTTCTCAGTGTATGTCCAGGCATCACTCATACATAATACACAACAGCAGAAGCAGAAGTCATCTCTTCTGCATGGACCGTAGCTCAGTCTAACAAGGACCAGGATCCAGCAGCCATTGTCATTGTCTTGCTCACTGTCCCTGAGCCACATTTGTTTTCCTTCTCCATGCAATGCTGAACCCTTAAATGAAGCAAGTCTAGATTTCCTCATGTTCTGAGTTTCAGGTCTCACTGGGGCATCTTTCAAATGAGTTTGTTACAGTCAGAGTTGCATGTATAGGTCCTAGTCTACCATTGTGACTGAGGACAACTAGACAGAATCAGAATCTGAACCACTGAAAGAATGACCATCAAAGGGATGAATAACGAACAATTATGAACGTGAAAATTGAGTCACTTATATAATAATATAGTGCTTAAACTTTTGAGAAAGAAAGTTCACACATATAATGCATGACAGACACACCAACATTATATTGTTCAAAGGCTGTTTAAAGTGAGTTCTGAATGCTGTTTTGGTTGGCAATCCATGATTAAATGTCGCCACTCACCACTTTGAAATATCTCAATTTCAGTTAATGATTATCGATTTCCTTCATCCATATCAATTGTGAGCTCTTATAGTGACTGATTGATCCTCACTAAGCTGACTTCTGTCATGTTACACAGATTCTCTGTCAGTTGATTCATGTAAATTTGCAATCTGCATCAACTGCAAACAAAATTTAGTGACATAAAGGTACAAACGAAAGAAAATCTGCTCAAGAATTTCATTATACCCATGAAAGGCTACATCCACAAAACTAGCTGCTCCAAATGTGAATGTGACTGTTTTACCTTAACTAAGACAGTACCCACAAATACAGATGAATGTTTGATTTGATTTTCATTGAAATCTGATTCTACTCTGGAATACTTCAGAAATAAGCATCAGTACCAAATGCCATTCTCCATATTTAACACTGGCATCTTATTGACAGTGTTAAGATCAGTCACCCTGCAATGCAACAGAGGAAGGTTAGCCTATAAATACACCACTTCTCAAGTGGTGTGAAGCCCAGCTAAATATAGAGTAACTCCAACTAGCTCTCTGACATTGTTCAGTGACCTCTTTTCCAGTACTTACAGAGAGATGTGTTTGTTTCCTGAGGCCACCAAAACATAAACAAGCCACATCAAGCATTTGATAGTTCTCCTAATTGCTAAGGAAAGCAGAATGAGTAAGTTCTTAAAGATTATGATTTTGTATTATTGACTCATTCAGAAAATATAACCAACAATATTTATCCACCTGAAGGTGTTATTAAATATTCTTTTTTATTGTATTGATTTTGTCAGGCCCCAATGAATAAGAGAGAAAGCATGGAGAGGTATTTCAGCAGCTATTATCATACCAGGCTGTCGATAATCAAATCTGGTAGACGTCTCATTTAGTGCAGGCTTACACTCAGTCTTCATTCTTGTGTGATGCATCGAAGCAATTTTACATGTTTCTCAAAACTAACATAATACTATTATGCATTAATTCTTCCTAATATTTTTTTCTTTTCTTCTCCTACTGGTGTTTGCGAAAAAGGTGAAATACAAACTCCACCACAATGCCTTACAACTTCATTACACTCTCATATTACAGCACAAGGAGTAGAATAACACAGTAAGGAGCTCTTTTTGCAGTATCAAAAACAGACTGTTTGATTGACTCAGCTTGCTTTTAGATGTTAAAATTGCCATCTGCATGTCAGAAATCCAAAATATAGTGTAAAGGATTTAAAAATAAATAATTTACCTAAAGAAAGTATGAAAAGGACTGAATCTTGCACAACACATTTATGATTTTCAGCAATCCCTACCTGTTTTAAGAGGTGACTTGCGAGGTCACTGACTTGGTGGACACATGTCATTGTATTCCACTGATGCAGAATGATGCTCGTGATGTTGATCATTGGACTGTTGGTCCAGACCCGATTATTTACAGACCGCTGTCACACAGGTGGATCATTGCAAGAGGCATATGGCAGTTTTGTTCAAACATCAGTCTAAGACAGCAGTTATATTACAAACACAGATCATTATCTAGGGTGAAACTGGTGTTTAAAAAAAAACAAACACTAGTACAACCATTATAATAGTAACAGGGTTCCATGACTTGGGAAACTGCAGGTCACCATGCCCCAGTGAAAGAATCTGCTCATTCTCTCAGTCACTGGTTTTATCTGCCAAGACTTGACTCTACTGACTCTGTCATACTCTGACATGACTTTTCACTGGACCTTATGATATGGAAGGAACAGTACAACAACAGAAAGATATACATGAATATTTAATCAGCATCTCATCCATTCTGCTTTGAAGCAGATGCACAATCACTCTCCAGTAGAATAACAAAAGAACAACCACACTCGCTCATCACCATTACAAACATGGCAGCAATGACACGGACCTGCAACATTAGCACAGACATTACTGTTTGTATGGCCACTTGAGCTGTATCTGTCAGTACACGCAGTGTGTGTTCCAAGGTAGTCTGGCTGCGCTGCAATTAAGTTGATGATCTTGTGACATGTGTTCTTTAAGTGTTTCTAATTTAAACTGCTGAACTCTCAAGGGCATAACCACATGAGGAATAGAGTCAATGACTCTTGGCTGTGACCTGCAGGGAACATGTCAAACATCTCCACATTACTTTCCCTGTCAAACAGTACATGGCATGTTGATAAACTTTACATGGCTTTATTGGTGTGACATACACAAAATGTAACTTTGAATTGGAACTAAAATAAGAATATGGAGTGTGCGAACTTGTTTTAAATTGTTCTAAAATGAGTATGAAACTTTAGAAACAGTCGCTTCCTGGACTTGATTGACATTTTCTCTCTTCCTGTTACCTTGGAATGCTCTTAGAAAATACATACACACATCAAGGAAATGATACACAGTATGTCTTTTCCATGGTTACTTTCTTCTCCTTTTACAAAACATGCTTAGCAGGGAATTTAGGTAGATTCATGTGAGAACTCAACATGTCTCTCTCGGAGTCATTGTATTACAACTATATATATAGCTTGTTCTGACTGTTGACACTGGCTGACAGAAAAGCATCAACCTTCAGATGAAACATAACTAAGGTATTTTATTGTGCACATTCCAGGAAATGCTTATGCAATATTTGAAAGGGATGAGGACTGGTTCACCATGCCGATACTTGATAGTCACCTTCCCTAAAGACTTTCACACATTAACCTCGAGGGAGTAGGACCACTGCCACCCAGACAACTCTCAGCTAGAATTGCCATTTCTACTGCTATGAAATTGCCACCCAGAATTTTATGTAATTTTATTTAAGAAAACAAATGCAGGCTGTATATAACACAACTTTACATGATAGGAAGTCAGTGTTTTGGGGTATATTAATATATCTGAGCCCGCTTGCACAGAGTGATCTTCGTTACAATCAATCTTAGGCCCCTACATTCAACTTTACAATACCATACAATTGCCCTAATCCACTTGCACAAAAACAATCTTAAGACAGCATGGATTTAAGATCGCGATCTTAAATAAGATCGAACTCTTCAACGTTGGAGGTAGAAATTTCTTAAACTCCACTCCTTTCTACAGTTGTCTGCAAGTGCGCATAGCATGCAGCGCAAATAAAACGTGGAACTGGTTACTGCATGCAACTGACTTGCCTTTCTTAGTTGCACCTTGCAGAATTTTCTTGAAAAAAAAAAAAAAATAAAAATAAAAAATAAATAAATAAATAAATAAATAAATAAATAAATAAATAAATAAATAAATCGAACAAAAAGCAAAACACTCACAAATCTTTGAAGGAAATGATGACGTACAAGATAACACATATAATCAGTCACACCTCGTGGGTTATTCTCTAATTTTTCTACATTCTAATTTGATTTATGAACTAGGAATGTGATACTGTAACCACAGAAACATCATGTTTTATGAAAATATTGAAACACAAACAAAGACATTTAGGTTTTGGGTTACTGACCTAATAATCATGAAAATTAAAAGATAACATATAAACAAAAATTCCTCATGATATAACACCTAAATGTACCATGATCTGTAAATGGCTGTCAGTGAAGCATAATTTGGCATCTGGTTGGTATTATTTGGAGTAAAATCCCAAACATATCCCACAAGCATTAGATTTGTAAATATATGAAAGGGTGACATGACTGTGGGAGTGTTGTGGAAAATGCAAGACGGAAATATGAAAACGATATTATTCCGTGTGTGTTGTATGTGTTGTTAAATACCTATCTACAGTATGTGAATTGATTTACTCTAGTTTGTTCACAATTGTATCTTTCACATACCTCTGCAAATGTATTTTTCCTGTTTGAAGAATACTTGTATTATATTTAAAATGCATAGATTAAAACTCCTGTCTCTCGTCAGATTTAATTATAGATTTTCGAAATAGAAAAAACACACATAATTTTGTATGATACCCAACTGTAGATTATTTTAATGATAAACTAAGACAAGATCATTGACTGAAAAGAAATACTAGTATATGTGGAGAATTGTGATGTCACAACATGGCATACATTGCATTTGGGCATGGCAGATTTTACAGCAATGGCATAATATGCAAAGGGAAACCACTGATATCCTGCGTAAAAACTATGATTAGCTGCCCTTGAGTTATTGAAAAGGTCATGGCCACTGCTAATCGCTTGCAGATACCTTTCGTTACTATCCTTTCCTTGTTTATCAAAAAGGTATGGTGTTCAGACTTTTTCCAACACTGAATCAGGTGAGAATTGTACTTTATGATATCGACTCGATAATGAGTTTGTTCACTACCGCAAATAACAATATTTCTGACATTAAATCGATGTTGCATTCTCCGTGTTGTTGAGGTGTCGAGGCGAATCATGCAACATAAAAGCAATCCTCAAACGTAAAGTTAATTATCTGCGTGAAACTGACACCAACTTGAAAGCCATTTTGCTCCTGATTACAATGATCTTAGGTCCTTACAATTGGTTCCAACCAATTGTAAGTTTTGATTGGAACTTACAATGATTTTAGCCTACAATCGCTTTGTGCAAGTGGATGATGACTGTAGCCGAAGCCTAAGAATCTTAAGAATTTACAATAATTGTAGCTCTAAGATCGTTTTGTGCAAGTGGCCCCTGACTTTTAACCCTGATAATTTTGCATTTGATTAAGTCTTGATTTTAATGCAATCTTGGGTTTCATGAAAACTCAACATAGTAGTGATCAGGTATCACTGTGAGTTGAGATGTAGACATATTATTTTGTTATTTTGTAAAGGCTTAAATTTTGAATTAAAAGTTCAATTTTTAAAAAATTCTAGATTGATGTGCAAGATTTGTGAAGTTAGTTTTATGGAACCATTACCATTTCACAAGACTTGTACAAGTATATACAGTGGAAGCTGTCGAAACCGGCACTCACTGGGACTGAAGAAATAATCCAGTTTAGACAATGTGCCGGATTGTACAGCTGATGATAAATGATAAATGTATAAATCACAGATGGGACTGAGATTTTGTGCCGGTGTTGACAACTTGCCGGATTTGACATATGCCGGTTTTGACAGATTCCACTGTACATAATAGTTAAATAATTTCTAAAAATTATAAATAAAAGACTGGCGTACATCTAGACCTGCCTCTTCAAAGGGTAGAAATACTATACACCTTGTCCTCAGCTTTCAGTACAGCCTTGGAGCAAGGTTAACATTACACTACAATAGACAGGAGGTGATATTTACATTCACCTGTTGCAGGCATCAGTGTGCACCTGTCAGAAGATGAAGACTGAATGCTTTGATGACTGAATAACCTGTGTGTCATCACGTACAGAAAGACAGGAATATGTGTAATCAATAACTTACCTTTCAACACTTTAAGACAACCACATGGTATGACAGAGAATATGTGACAAGAAATCTAATAAATATTTTATTGGCCATCATGAATGTTTTAGTCTTGTTTGGCACTAATAATGACTTAATGTCTTGAGAAACTATTTTAGCTTTGAAGAAAAAGTCATTATCCCTTTTTGTTGTATTGTGCAGCAATATTGAAGCTACATTATGGGTGTATGGCAATATTGTAGGAAACCATCAGTTGAAGGCCCTATGTTCAATGACAAGAGTCTGACCACAAGTACCCTTACAGTTGGCTGTGTGCATAACACATGGATGCTATGGCCATTCTCTGATCTTTCAGCTAAATGGTCTGGCATAAATAGATCAGTAAGTGAGTGAGTGAGTAGGTGTTGGGTGGGTGGGTTTGGTGAGTGAGTGAGTGAGTGAGTGAGTGAGTGAGTGAGAGACTGCCTTTACCCACTTGGCTGCCCAACCTTCCCACTCACTGCCCAGAATACTGATGCTCCTCCTTGATCATGTTTCAGTATTCTATTGTTTTTCAAAAGAAATTAGCTCAGTAAATTTCGTTTTGAACACTTTACAAATGACAAATTTCTCACTCTTAATTATGGTTAATTCTCAAAACAATGCATCATTCATTCATATGCACTTTTGACATGTTAAACCTAGTCTTCTGCCTCCAGAGAAAACTTGTGATTGTTATTGGAGAGACACAAAGTTATATATTCTTGCTTGTCATAGTCTTTATATTACCTCATTACTGAAAGGATGTTTGATGAAAACTGTGCCTATTTCCCACAAGCAAATTCTCTGTTTGTTGTTTGAGTGTGAGCAAGCTTAGCTTTAAGCCGTTTCTAGGAATATTCCAACAACATCATGTCGCAGGGACACCAGAAACTGGCTTCACACATTGTATCTATGTGGGGAATCAAACCGAGTCTTTGGCATCATAAGCAGCAGTTGTAACCATTAATTTACCCCTATTGCCCTGCTATGGTTTCAACAAGTAATTATGACAATGCTGCTCTTATTTCACTTGCAGTAATTAAAAACACCAAAGAATACACCTGAATAACCATGGACTTCATACATTCACTGATGGATGACAGTACAATAGAAGCCGTCAAAACTGGCATCTGTCTAATTCAGCAAGTTGTCAAATCCAAGTCCCTTCAGTGGCTTGTAGATATATATAGGATATTTATATAGTGCACATATCCACGGACTAGCGCATGCTCAAGGTGTATTTCTTCAGTCCCAATGAGTGCTGGATTAGACAGCTTCCACTGCACATATAAAAACAGGCTTTTCATTACCCCAACAACAGCAGGGATGTAACACCTACATCCTCCCAGGCCTTCACAGTATGGTAATGGCTCTCAGTGCCTTTGCATGTGGATGGGCTCAAGGTTAAATTAATTCACAGAGGCCAATGGAAACAGAACCAATTCCTAAGCTGACTCCTTCTGAGGCCAGAGTAGGACTGCTCGACCCCATCTGCATCATGAAGTCTGACATTTCAACACTTCAACCTGAAGACACCTTATATTCAGCTGTCAACCAATGACACAAGCTGTTCCTGACTAAAGACCCATCCTGTAGAGACACTGACCAGACACTGTTTGTCTTACAAACATCTAGGCTTGGGAATCTACCTGTCAGTTGATAATCATGATCATTAATCAGTCAATATAGTCATGAGAATAGTTTACATCATATAAACAAACATGTGAAACCCATGGAAACAAATAAAAAATTTGTAAGTGATCATTGTTTTTTTAATGAGGTAGACTTACTTCACTTGTAAGACATGAAACTTTATGGTTACCAACTACTTGTATAGTGTATACTTTTAGCTTGAAAATGATGTATGCTGAAACGTCACTGTACGCAGTGAACAAGAAGTTGTCATTCATAACGTTGTATGCAATATCAACGATTCAACAACTTCTAGAATGCTGATCAAACAGTTATGACTTACTTAACTACTACTTGTGAAAGTAATAAGAAAAAATACAAATGCTATTTCAGTACAGGATATTTTGGGGTTTATGCAAAACTTGTGAACATTATCTGCTTGAAACATGTTTATTGCAACATACCACTGCACAGTCTAAACCTGGTGTAACATAAAACATACAAAAGTTTCAATTCTTTGAGAGGCATTTTTCAGAAGTCAGAAAAGTACAAACTTCTCTATTCTGAATAAAGAAGTTGTTGATCCATAAAGTTTCTCCTTTCTTAAAATAATCTTTTCTCTAACTCCTCATGCTGTTTATGGAGCAGTCTTGATTCTTAAGTCTTTTACAAAGCAGCCTTTACAGACTAAAATTAATCTACCAGTCATTGTTGCCTCAAAAATTAGGTGTCCACTACCAGTTTACAATGTATGTGGTCAGTAACGCTGAACACAATTCTGACCTGATAAATAAACCACAAAGAGCACATTCTATGACCCCTAAACCCACACAGGCTGACAGACCTGATGTTTTATGATCTTGTACCCCACACCATCAAACAGCACGGCCCCACATCAAATTTATACTAAGTGTTCATAAACTATGAGCCAAGGATTACCTACTGGGCAGCTCTCCATCTACAAGGATGTGTACGGACAGAGACAAGAAATCCATACCAGAAGGAAAATAAACTATTCTGTTATCAAAATTCTCCAATGGGCAAAGACGCACTGCATCTGCCTTTTAAGAAAAAAAGTGCCTTTTTGTTGACTATATTTTCAATATTAATGTTTCTTGGATAAATAGGAGCTTCAGTGGACCATTTAGACAAGGTTGCCACAAAATACTTTATCTTTCAAGGAGGTCCTGAGAAAGCTACTTTTGAGGTCTTGTGGCTGAGGATAATGACAGTGGTGCCTTTTGGGGTATTGTTTGTTGCTGATGATATTGAACTACTGACTCATTGATAGGTTGGTTGAGAGTGCAAGACACTATAAATGGGACAGGGACGTAAATCTTGCTCAGGTGGCTGTCCAGATCAGACACAATTCTGATTCTGGTATAACTGACATAGACTTTTGTTTCATGTGAATGGTGAAATGTTTGGGTACCAGTAGAAACTGCAGATAGAGTTTATTTCTCATCATCCATGTAATGCATTAGAACTATTTTACTATGGCAACAAGGTTCATCATCAGTCTGTACTGTAAACAGCTCATTGCTATAACCAGCTTCCTGAATGTGAGATGTGTGAACCATTAATTAGGGAACATCAATGAAGGTCAAGTACTGCTGCACCTGACGTAGTTGTTTCATGACTAAAATTAGGAGTGACTATTTAAGGAAAAACAACTATTGCGATAACGATAGTCTATTACAAGACAATATTGCGAAAATGATAGTCTATTACAAGATACTATTGTGATAGCGATAGCCTGTTGCACCCAACTATTGCAATAATATTGAATTGTTCCTTGAATTATTCCATTAGAAGTAATTTTGCAAATTGATGTCTTGTTTATATGAATTAATAACAAGCTGAAGTAGTTTCAGTCTCTTATAACAACTGACAAGAAACTTGAAACCCAGATGAAGTTCAACATGTTACGATTGACAAACTTTCAATATCTTCAGTAACAAGATCTCAACAGGGTCCACTTTCAATATCTTCAGCCACAAGACCTCAACAGGGTCCACCTTCAATATCTTCAGTAACAAGACCTCAACAGGGTCCACCTTCAATATCTTCAGTAACAAGACCTCAACATGGTCCATCTTCAATATCTTCAGTAACAAGACCTCAACAGGGTCCACCTTCAATATCTTCAGTGACAAGAGTGAGTGAGTGAGTTTAGTTTTACGCCGCACTCAGCAATATTACAGCTATATGGCGGCGGTCTGTAAATAATCGAGTCTGGACCAGACAATCCAGTGATCAACAACATGAGCATCGATCTGCGCAATTGGGAACCGATGACACGCGTCAACCAAGTCAGTGAGCCTGACCACCCGATCCCGTTAGTCGCCTCTTACGACAAGCTGAGTCGCCTTTTATGGCAAGCATGGGTTGCTGAAGGCCTATTCTACCCCGGGACCTTCACGGGTCCAGTGACAAGACCTCAACAGGGTCCACCTTCAATGTCTTCAGTAACAAGACTTCAACAGGGTCCACTTTCAATATCTTCAGTAACAAGACTTCAACAGGGTCCACTTTCAATATCTTCAGTAACAAGACCTCAACATGGTCCACCTTCAATGTCTTCAGTAACAAGACCTCAACAGTGTCCACCTTCAATGTCTTCAGTGACAAGACCTCAACATGGTCCACCTTCAATGTCTTCAGTAACAAGACCTCAACAGGGTCCACTTTCAATATCTTCAGTAACAAGACCTCAACAGGGTCCACTTTCAATATCTTCAGTAACAAGACCTCAACAGAGTCCACCTTTAATGTCTTCAGTAACAAGACCTCAACAGGGTCCACTTTCAATATCTTCAGTAACAAGACCTCAACAGGGTCCACCTTCAATATCTTCAGTAACAAGACCTCAACAGGGTCCACCTTCAATATCTTCAGTAACAAGACCTCAACAGGGTCCACTTTCAATATCATAAACATGAAGACCTAAAGAGGGCCCACTATCAATATCTTCAGCATTCCTAGAGGCCCAAATGATCAGCAATAATCCCTGTGGTAAAGAGTAACCAACAACAAATTTCTATGCTGGAAATATCTGAATCAAATTTCTGTCAAATCTGGACTGCTGTCCAAAACAGATAGTAATCCTTGTAACACAAGTCTGGTATGTCAAATCTGGACTGCTATCCCTTGGGTTTTAACCCCAATCAAACAGGATCCATTAACTCACTTTTACAACTGTTCTGATACCCAAAAAAAAAAAAAGAATTTAATTATCAGAAGAGATAGAGACACACTAACAAATCTAGCCACTATATAAACAGCATAGTAACCAGCAGTTCATTTACCTCAGGCCTATGCCCTAAGGAACTGGAGCAACCTTTTCCTAGTATACATAACAAGTGATAATGCAAGCTTGTGAAGCTGGCTTGTATATTTGTAGACCAGTGAAATGCCACTCAGTGTCAACACCAAATTATCAGCTATGAATGGACTGTTTATACTGGAAGCTGCCATATGTAAGTATTCCCTTTGTACTGTCTCTACTTCAGCTTTGAATGCATAAACATCGATCCTTTCCTCTCACCACACTAGAACCATAGGGGAAGAGGCAGGAATTTGGAAATGCTACCTGTATTTGATTTACAGTTTTTCTTCTTCAGAAATGAGGAAAGTGTTTTAACCCTGTCAAAGTCTGCATGATGTTAACAGAAAGTTTTTAACAGTTTCTAGTGTATCTATGATAGGGTGACTTTTAGTTTGTTACCAGAGTGACCATCATTGACCCCATGGCAAAAATATCTTGACAGCTCATCTCACAGTTCTTGTTTTGGTCCTCTCCTGACCCCTGACCAGCTGGCCTGTATCTTAAAGATAAACATTGATTTATCACTGATAATCCCTCCATTTGGTGTTGCTAGATACCCAGTTCTGAGGTTGTCACTTATCGAGGCCTTTACTGACCCCTATCAAGTGTTGTGAGGTTGCCACTGGTCCAGGCCTTTATGGATGGTTCCCCATTCTAGTGTTGTGAGGTTGCCACAGTCTTGTTCAGGATTTTAATCATGGCCACCTACTCTAGTGTTGTGCGGTTTCCTATCTTAGTCCCTCACATCATCATGAATAACAATCCAGAACTGAAACAAATCTGATGTCTTCTTGCTAAAGAAACGTCTACAAATAAGGATGCACTGCACCTCTAAACATCCTCAGGAATACCTTGACCTCTCCATACATGTAAGTGTGCATACTTTGCTGGGACTCTATGTCCTACCTTGCAGTCCAAGGACAAAATTTCCCCAAGTTTCTTCAGCAATATACATTTACATCATTCTTTCCAGATTACATAAATCAAAAGAACAAAGTGTCCCTGGAGTCCTGAACTGTGCATACATCCAGATTTGGCAACTATACTGATAGAATTACCATGCCTCAAATTTACAGACTTGGAGCAAGGCTTTCCCATGGATCTATTCCGTCCTGGAATCTGGAGCAAGCAACCAGTGATTGTAACTGAAGGTCCATACCCTAAGGCCACTTCTAATCATGAGTGCAGAAAGGTGGTGTCTGAGAGAAAGTCACTCACACGAGTACAGAGTACTGCAATCAGTCATTCTGCCGATACAATGCTCATTCACTAGCCGTCTCTTACATCAAGTGAAGTACCCTTGTCTGGGACTGTTTTCAAGATTCTGTTCAGGTGTTTCACTAATGCATTCATCTCTGAGCAAATTGAGCACCAAGTCTAACACTTATCCTGTCCACTAGATCTCAAAGTCCCCAATATAATGGTCTGTCTGTTTACAAGTTTGTTCTTTAACATGTGCACATTTAGCACTCAGCAATATTCCAGCTATATGGCATGGTCTGTAAATAATCGAGTCTTGAATAGACAATCCAGTGACCAACATCATGAACATTGGATACAATGGGATACAATGACACGTATCAACCAAGTCAATCAGTCTGACCATCCGATCCCATGAATTGTCTCTAACGACAAGCATGTGTAACGCAAGACCCTGGTCTTACCTGGATCTTCAAGGGTTGTCTGTCTGCTTCATATGGGAAGAGAAGAAGAGGGGATGTAGATTCAGATGTGCACATTTGGTAAAACACAAGCAAGGGTATTGCTGTCAACGTTGGACTCAGGACCACAGATTCAAACCCAGTCTCATAGGATCCTGGTGCAAATAGATACATGTGGTTTCACCTTAGGCTAGTAAGACTGTTCAAAATTGCCTCTGTTCACACAGCTGAAAATGGGTACCTGGTGGGACAAGTCATGTGACTATATCTTTCTTGTGTCAAGCAGGCAGCATTGGTTATCTAGGGTAATAATGTATCGTGCTATTCATTGTTCATGCTATGAACATACCTAGTGAGGAGATTGGAGCTATAAAAACGGACATATTATTATTATTAGTTCTAATATGTGCAACTCAAAAGGCAGACTGGGCCACTGATTCACCACGCTGATAAAAAAAAACTAAGTCAAACAAAACACTGAGTGTGATCCCAAATTACCCTGGCAGTGATTGTGGACAGATGGTGGCCACGGCTTCATTTCATTCTCATCTGAACTTAATCCTTTGTGACACATCAATGTGACTGTAATGTCCAGATGTCATTCCTTCCATAATACATTCATCCATCCCTACAGGAAACACATTTTCCTTATGGACTGTCAATAGAAGTAAGTTAAAAAGCTGTCAGATTTGTCAAGTCATCCATAAATCTCAAGAATTATCTATTTCATTGTGAAAACACAGCTCACAGGTCACATTTTTTGTAACTACAGTCAAGTAATCATAAACTCAAAATTGAAACTCTAAGATGTACAAAACCTGCAACCCCAGTACATCAACATTTCTATGAAACAATGAACAACACTAGATAATATCTAATGTACCAAGTATAGCAAAGAAAGGGAATCACTTCTACAAAACACTGCTTTTTCATGATCACAAATTTGCTCCACTTTCAAGAAAAGAACAATTTTTCACAATCTTTTTCAAACGGAAATCAAGAAGGTATTCCTAAGATATGTCACAAGATTTACAATTTTTAATGAATACTGTGTATTGCCTAATATTGCTTCCATGTAATTCTACTGCATATGATAAACTGTTGTAATGTGCATCACTTATGTAGCTATAGTTCTATATGTTTGCAACTACTATGTTCATATTCATAGTTTATAGAAAATTGTTACTGTTTCCTGATGGAATGCTATGCAATAAATATCTTATCTTATCTTCTCTATGTTTCTAATTTGACTTAATTTAGTTTGTTGATATGACTCTTCAATATTATTAGGTCAACAAGTAATTTCTGCCAAGTTTTACCAGAATCCGATTCTCTGACAAAAGAAATAACAGCTTGTCCTTGAACATCACATGTGTACTATAGTATGTACTGCTTAAATCTTTCTGGAGCAACTACATAATGGTTTATGGTGGATATGTCACATGAGCACAAAATGTTTAAACTTTATTTCACAGCTTTAGCAAAATTATTATAACAGTTTCATACAGAAATCAAAAGTCATTTTGAGAGTGTAGCTTCATAAAGACTCACCGAATGTCTAAACCCCAATAGCCAAGCCATTCTGAAACCACAACTTCTGTCACAAACATCTGTCTTTCTAAAGTTAAAAGAACTTGAAAGTTAAAATTGAGGTGATATATCAAACTGGACTAAAAAGTAATCAAAATACTCTATTCTACTAGCTCATATTGTTTACTTAAAACTCAAGTAAAACATTAAAAGACATCGATGAAGCTACTACTGAGTTCATCAATACTCTGTGGTCAACAACCAGAATAAGTGTACTAATGACCAGTCATTATCAACAACTCTGGAACACATGGTCTTGAAGTAATTGGTCTGATCAATCTTGCTTGGTGAGATGCAACCACAATGCTCTCACAATTAGAAACTCACAGATGGGTATGTATTTAATGAAAAGGTGGATTTGAAGGGAAAATCTGTCATCCTTGCAGAAGCATTGTTTGCAAAGCTTAAAACCACCATACCAGCAAACCCGTTTCTGCATGCCCGAATCATGGGAGAGTGAGTGAGTGAGTGAGTTTAGTTTTACGCCGCACTCAGCAATATTCCAGCTATATGGTGGCGGTCTGTAAATAATCGAGTCTGGACCAGACAATCCAGTGTTCAACAACATGAGCATCGATCTGCACAATTGGGAACCGATGACATGTGTCAACCAAGTCAGCGAGCTTGACCACCCGATCCCATTAGTCGCCTCTTACGACAAGCATAGTCGCCTTTTATGGCAAGCATGGATTGCTGAAGGCCTATTCTACCCCGGGACCTTCACGGGTCGAATCATGGGAGAAGTTTCTGCATGCCCGAATCATGGGAGAAGTTTCTGCATGCCCGAATCATGGGAGAAGTTTCTGCATGCCCGAATCATGGGAGAAGTTTCTGTTTCAGTAACATACCACATAGTGTAGGCTTATCAAAACATTGGCTTTTTTCTTGTTAGTAAACAATAAGATCATTCTGAAATGTAAACAGACAGGCCTACTGTAAATCTTTGTTATGTATACTCAGGATTTTAAGAGATATGCAAATGAGTGTCCAGTATGCACAAACAGAATGGATGTAGTAAAAAAATTCACCTTGTCAAGGGGGAT